>NC_073720.1:79312523-79430154 GCF_023634085.1 Falco cherrug
GAGAGATGGAAGCTATAGCATGAATTTCCTGCCTGTGTTCAGGGCTAAAATGGGATGATGTAAATTTCTGTTTACGTGTTTAAATTTACTTGCTCTCCCAAAAATTTCAGGTCAAGAGGATGTGGGAGTGACGTTGCTGTTGGCATTTCCCACAGAGCAAAGAGCCTGGAGTCCTCCCCCCTCAACACAGATGTTGTTCAACTTCTGAGGAAGCTAAGCAATGTTTCTAAAAACCCTTGGAGGTACAAGGCTTTGGTAAAGTTCTTGTGAGAGCTTGCACGTCTATGGTAGCAGCGACACAGACCTGTTAATCTGCATGTAACAGACTGCACTTTGCAGAGCTGTTAATTAAGTGTATCAGCCAGCACAGAATATGTACACACATCCACCGTTGCTGTCCCTAACCTCAACAAATGTTCTAGATCTCTGGACAAAAGAGGCTGGAAATATGACCACTACCAACCTCTAAAGCAACATGGACTTGTAGTCTACAAAATAAAATAAATGAAGATTTGACTTCTAGGTAGTTAGTCTTGATAAACTTGCTGAACTGCCAAACTTTTGCTATAACCCTAAAGGAGGGGAGGTGAAGGCCACAGACCTTAATGGTGAAGTGGATTTATTATTGTTTATTTATTTGGCAAGGGATTCATAGGGGAGCCAAACTCTGAATATGTTCATTTGTTTTTACTGGCTTTCAAATTATGGTCCTCATAACCACATTTATAGTATTATACCTATATTTTTTGATCCTGATAGCCAGAGTACAGTGTATGTTCTTTAAACTTTACCCCTTTTGCATTGGTATCCTGGTGATAAACATGCAGTCATAAGAGTTTTCTGCAGAAGTATCTTCACCTATGGGATTTGTTCAGTTGTGTGGTTTGGTGTGTTGGTTTTTTTTTTTTTTTTTCTTTCTTTTTTGTTTTTTTTTTTTTTCTTTCCAGGAGTGATGAGAGATGTATGGGAAACATGAGAGTGAAATCCCAGTTTGTAGAGCCAGTGGGGACACTTGAACAGGCTTGCCTCATACTTCATAACTTTTGTCTGTACTTTCTGGTGTATTGGAAGGATATTAGTAGCTCCAGGAACTGACTGTTTCACCACTGGAATGAGAATGTGTCCTGCCCCTCTGCAAGATGATATAAGGTGTACAGAAGAAATCTGAGAATATTTTAATCTAAAAATTAGAAAACAGATAGATCTCCTGGGATTCTGTCTGGGGAGAAAGCCTGAGAAAAACCTCTGGATGTAAGTAGGCTTCTTTCCTTTGCCTTTGCCCTGGGAATACAGCTGGTAATCAAGATGTATTTCCTGTTTTGGCAGAGCTTCCCAATTGCTGTAGGCACATCCATCACCCATGCCAAACCAGTTCTCTCCGTCTCTTCAAGACTTACTGTCTAATAACCTTCAGAACAGGATTAGAGCTTCCCAGGCTGCAAGAAGCTTTAACTTACTTCTGCTGAGCAGAGCATTTTACAAGTTATACTTAATCTCTGGAGAGTGGAAGAAATACCCAGTCAATCTTTGAAACATTTGTTTCCGGGATATATGGAGCGTGTGTACATAGTCTTACATCTAGAAGACCAGACTGGTCTCTCCTGTCTATAAATACTCAGCTTCCTAAGAGAGAGAGGCAGATGCCCTGATGCACAAAAGTAATCAGTGGGAGACAGGTTCCCAAATACCTTTGTAGAACAAGTTCTATTAACAATTGTATTATATATCATCCCTTACTTCCTAAAAAGCATATAGTTGCATTCCCTGAATGCCTTGCAGCATTTCCTAGGTCACTGCCTTGTTTGTATCCAAATAGATCAACCAAAGGAAAACACAAGTCAACACAATAAAAGACCCTCTGAGTTCTAGATGACAAAGGGAGCAAGCTATTCCTGGACACAGAATTGATACAGATTTCCTTTTGGACTAGAGAATGCAAGGACTCTCAAGATGTGCAGAATTCCCTCTTTTTTATCAACCAGTGCAAGACTGGAAAAAAAGTCCATGTATCTCACAAGACCTTATAGGATCAGCCCAGCATGGGAATATGGCCCCGATAAATGTGTAAGTTCTCAGAGTACCAGCTCATGAACAGGCTCCAGAAAGAGAGCACAAATACAGACAGATGGAGCTGGGAAATGCATACCACTGTAGACCATATCTTAAAAAATGAAGCTTCTTAATAAGGTTTCAGTTTGTTTGGTTGTTGCAAAATGACAGTTTGGCAGCTTTTGTATTTTAATGGTCTAAGCGAGGATAAACAAGTGATAAAATTACTATGGCAAATGATTATAATTTTAATTGATCTAATGAGAAGGAGTAGATAAGGAGAAACACAAGTTTTGAATACACTTCCATAAAATTAATTTTTGATCATAAAAGACATCCAAATATTGTTTAAAGGCATCATCAAAAGAGAAGGCTGGTTTTGCTATGAAAACACCACACCTAAATTCTTCTTTGTCTTTGCTTCCAGCAAAAAATAAACATGTGCTGAATATCTTATACTCTATCTAGTATCTTGGCTGAAAGTAATGCTAACATAGCTCTATTAAACTGATGGAGCCTTATGCTTACATTCCAGTTTGACAGGAAGATCCACAATTACCTCTGTTAGAAGTAACAAGAAACGCGTCAAGAGGTTTTGTAGTGGTTTTTTTTTTCTTGTTGTTTCTTTTGTGTGGTGTTTTTTTATATATATATATATATATATATATATATATATATATATATATATATCAGCAAAACTGGTACAATTGAGCTGTAGGTAAGAAATTTTCTTCCCTATTCTATTAAAATAGGAGACTGCCAGCTAAGAGGGGTTGGATTAATATTTGTTGGCAAAACATATACAAAATCTTTCTCTGTTTTGTTACTTCTGAGTAAGTTGGATGGGTCTGAAAATAAACCTTGTAATGGACTGCAGCAAGGAACAGAAGTCCAGGAAGTGGAGCAGATAGGCAAGTATCCCTAGAGAAAAACTGAGATTACCCATGAAATGTATCCCAATGGTGGAATAAAAAACATGAAAGAAAACAGAAGATTTTCTGTTTTCCTCTTTGATACAGAGTGAATGCTTTCAAGGACAAACAATTGATGCTCCTAAAAAACCCCAACACCCTAGAAATAGAACAGATTGCCAAGTTCTCGTATGTTGTCTATAAATGGACGCATGGAAAAGCCTGAGGTCTCCCGTCTTGCTTCTTAAGGGTAAAATAGCCTCAGGGGTACCTGGGTGGCAGACAGGTTAAACAAGTGCTGTCAGAGAACCCACTGTGGGCCCGTGAGCCCTGGTGCACCCTGTCTGGCTGAAACAGGTTGCTTTTGCTATAATGTACAGTTAAAAGGTACCAACCTTCAGGTGGAACAAGATAATTTTGTGTCCCATTTTGTAATTGATAAGTTTTGAATGTAATTTTCTTTCCAGAGTTTTTATTTTTGGATTATGACACCACTGAGGGAAAAAAAAAAAAAAAAAATATGTTTACCTAAGTTTGGGGACTAAATTAAAGTGGTTTTAATTGATGACCACAGTTGTTCCGTTTTGGATAAATGTCAATGGGGAACACCAAGGTGACCTTTCCCAGGGAGGTGTTTTTGTACTCAGATGAATAAGAGTGAAAAGATTTTGTGAAATTAAATGAGAGGACCACAATGGTGGCAGTCCTAGGCAGTGGATCCACAAAATGGGTAACTGGAGTAAGAGCACCAACAAGAAGTAAACATTTTTGCCATTTACTACTGAAAGTTTTTCCAGTTCTGGCACAACATTAGTGTTGGTGGAGGTCTCTAGGAAAGCTTCCCTGGAGATCCAAGTTCTTTTTTTATTTGCAAACAGAATCCATGGCCTTGTAATCAACTTACAATTTAATTACTAGGAAGTGTTGCATGTCAATATATCATCCAGCGGAGCAGACTAAGACCATCAATCTTATTTTCTGTGGTGCTAAACAGCTATTAGGTGGTAGCAACAGACAACTGCAGATCAGACTGGAAACCTCAGGCTAGCTGTGAAAGACTTGTATCTTCTCATCAAAACCCTTGCAAGGTCTACTCTGGCAGTTTTTCTTCCCATTGGGTCAATTTCAAGAAATATTTTTTCAGTGCTCTCTTGGTCACTATTTTGTTCCCAAAGTAAGGAACAAAGATAAAAATAAGTCTGAAAATAAGAAGAAACTTGTTTCCCCTGGTACGATGATTTTGCATCTGGCAACCTGTGAGCAATGCAGAGAGGACATGTTGATGGGCAGACATGATTCTCTGTGATAAATCTTTGAACACTGGGACATGCTCAGTTCACAAGTTTTGGTTGAGAAAAAGAAATTAGACTAAGTTTTCCTGTTGTGATTCTTATTTTGTATTTTATATAATTTGCCAGTTTTTCTGTTTTCTGTTTGAATAACCAGTCGGCAGCCATTAGGGACACAGGCTCATCAAATGGGCAATAACAACAATAAAGTTTATGTATCTTGGCTGTCATCTACTCCAAAAACCTGTGGAGTTCTCTGCTGGAATAAAGAACCTGCAAAAGCACATAGAACAATTAACTTTTAAGGACTTGCTCACTGAAGAGCGTGCAGAAAACTTGTTTTTTTAAGGACAGCGTAAAAGAGGGGTGGGGAATAAACTGATTGCTTTTACTGTTTGGAATATCATATGCAAAATCTCATGTTCCAGAAAGGGACATTATAAAACCCAAACCATTTATTTTTTTTTTTGTGAGAAAAAACCCACTCTTTTCTTTTGTTAAGTCTCTGATGTGGTAGTAGCATGCTGGTACTGTCCTTCCTCACCACTATTAGAAATGAATAGCTTGAATTCTCTTTAGATAATATGTAGTATTTCTCAGGAAGCGGCCAAATATTTCATTACCTATTTATCATTTTAAAAGGTCTTTTTTAACCTGTGTTTTATGTTCTGTGTCAAAGGTTAAGTAAAGATGGATAGGTTTTTTTGAACTCACGAAGAAAAAACCATGTGTCTTACTTGATGCTTCTGTGTAAACCATCATAACAATATACTACTTTGCAGTGTGTTCAGTCCTCAATGAATTATGGCACTTCA
Source organism: Falco cherrug (assembly GCF_023634085.1). Taxonomy (NCBI): domain Eukaryota; kingdom Metazoa; phylum Chordata; class Aves; order Falconiformes; family Falconidae; genus Falco; species Falco cherrug. Next base: position 79,317,588 of record NC_073720.1, read on the forward strand.
GCCCTGTCCTCCTTCTACAATTACACATAAACATGCATAGATGTGTGCTTACTTTTGTGTTCTTGTATCTATTCTTATACCTATAAAAAAATGAATATCTGGAAAGATACTTAGGTTTATTGAGTGAAATGTGGAAAATAAGCCTTAGAAGAAGGAAACTCAATTCAAAACAATGGTAATGACAAAGTGAAATAGATATTTACCTATACATTCCTTTCCTTTCAATTTAACATCAATGCACACACATAAAAAACTGCCCTGGCTGGGGTGCTGAGTAAGTCGTATGAAATGCTGCTCTGGTTCCCTGCTGGTTTACGATCTTAGCTTTTCAGTGCAGAGCTGCTATTCAGACTTCAGTACTTGTCTGAAGAGCTTTGTGTTGTCTTTGGTGTTTAATACTTATAACAAGGCACTTTCATTAAGTGCAGCCCAATTTTAAACATTCTGTCCATTTATCTGAGCCCTCTGTAAATGTCTGAAGTAGACCAGCTGACTGTTCATACTGACTCACCTAGATAACATTCTTAATTTTCCTCTGCTTCTCATCAGCTTCAGACTCTGTAAACAAGCTCCCTTTAACAAAGCCTCAAAAGGGTAGATGTTTAGCAAAGCCTACATTACAAAAAAATTTCAAAGATTTATTTTATCCACTGTTTAAAGTGGAATACACACTGTCCCTTAAAATACTGGCTCTCTTCAATTTGCTGTGGAAGTGTGAAAGTATTCTATAGTTCATTGTCAATCAGCTTTGAGACTTTTTTTTTTTTCCTGGAAGCACTTGTGGCCCATTTCAGAAGTGTTTTCTAGACTGTTTGAATTTTAAAATCCTTTACTTTATACTGGGAGTCTGAAGCATATAAATTCCAAAACACTCCTATTTCTGGAACCTCCCACTCAGGGAATCAAAGTTTTCCTCACTCTTACTATTTTCCTAAGGAAAGATCTTATGAAGAATGTTTGTTTTCAGCCCTTCAAGAAGGATGTGAATAAGAGGAAGTTATTCTCAGTACCTTCAGACAATAACTCCGTTATTAAAAAATGGATATTCTCCAAAATATGCATATTGTACAAACTGAAGTATGTGTTTGTTTGAAAGATTCACTTACTTTATCTTTGCACTCCCTTTGAATAACTCATTATATGTCTGACCACACACAATACTACAGACTAAGCATTAACAGGCTGATTATGCTTTGGAAGATCTAATGCTTGGCTATGATGCATATGAATAGTAAGACATGCTCGTTTAGAACAAGTGATTGCACTAATGCAAAGAATCAAAGACCTGCATCAAATCTAAAAAGGTATACACTCAGTAAATTCTCTGCTTGGAAACCAAGATTCCATTTCATGTACATAAAACTGTGGGGAAAAAAGAAGTAATTTGGCATCCTGTAGAAAGAATTAATTTGTCTTTAATTCTTTTCTTTCCCCCTCTCCTCTTATTTCTGACTAAGCTTGAAGTAACAAAGGTTCATCTTCTTTCCAGGTTTTTGTTCTTTGTATTTCTGGTTTTACTCAGAACATAGTAACGCAGGGCTAAAAAGTTAAGAACAATTAAAAAAAAAAAAAAAAAAAAAAGAGCAACTAGTTCTTCTCTACTCGTTTACAGAATACTTTTCCTTTCCTTGGACTGAATCCTTTATGCTGGCATCTGTCACAACCAACTGGAGGTCTTATGAACAGCTTAAGACAAATAAGGCAGTGAAAGAACTCAGTACCGGCCTCTGGTTACTTCTGCTGCTGGATGGAAAGAAGAGCATTGTACCATGAATGCCCGATGTCTCAACACTGGAAAAAAGCAGAATGTACTCTAATACTGAGCTTCCCTCTGGCTGTCAGGGTCAATAGTTATTTTTAATTGTACTGAGGTGCAGGAATATACCAGTTATATATATTGTTATATATCCAGTTTTATGCCTAGCCCAGAATTATTGTCCACTTTACACAATGCTCTAGAGATGGATGAGCATCTGGAATTATCTGGAATATTGAATTTATTGCAACACATTGTAAAAACAGAGATAAATGATATGGAAGTGGAAGGTCAATATATGGAAGATTGATCTCAAAGATTCATAGGTATGTGAAGAAAACAAGTAATAGGCCATTTTCCTTTTTTTGCCTGAATTTCTAGAATTCCATTATGGAATTTTGGAGCCCGTTTCTCATCCAGAAAGGGATTTAATCTTAAGAACCACATGCAACAGTAATATTTACTGTAATTTTTGTAATAAAGTAATAGAATCATCCTTGCCCCTAGCCCTGGGAAACTGAGAGCTTATTTTATCTATAGCCAGGATTCCCACCATCCCCTTTGGGACACTGTACAGCCCTAGTGGCTAAATGACACATTCTGACTCGACATGGCAAACTGACTTTGTTGTCAACTTAGCTTTAGCTGTGAAGCTGTGACCTCACAGCCTGCTAACAAAATGTAGGATAACTATAATAAGGTATTTCTTCCTCTAGATGCAAATTATTGGAGCAGACCTTGCTAAAGCCTTTTCTTTTTTTCTTTTCTGGTCATGTCATGTGTCCCCCTGCCCCCCCAATTTTGTGTGCCCACCTAGTGTCACATGGCTTGATGTGTGCCTCTGCTCTCCAAGTCTTCCTTTGGTATCCACCCTATGGGTCGGTAATAGTGTTTCCAGTCATCCCTGTTACCATCTGTTGCTGCAGCTGAGAAGAAAGGGGAACAGGCTCTTTAGCCACAGCCATCAGCTCTCTGCCATGAGGTGGAAGGAGGAGTGCAGTGGGCATCCCATCATCAGAGACAAGCCATTCCACTGCTCTGGTATTCCCCATGTGTATTGAATTAGGTAGCAGGGAGCTGTCAAAAAAAGGGGATGTACAGAAAGAGGTGTGTGCATCACCCTTTGGGTGGAGGGACAGGAATTTCCAACATTCCTTGTACTCTGTACACACAACATGTAGACATAGGAATGATACATGCTAAATGAGATACATGTAAGATAAAATATATGCATCTGCACCCAAGAACCAATAGCTGATCAAAACGAGGGAAAGGCAGATGAATTAACATCATATTCTTACAGACCATCTACGGCTTTTTGGTGGAAGTCAACTTATTAAAGTGCTTAAAGCATTATTTTTAATGCATTTTCTCTCTCTGCTGCATTAGACAATTAATAATGCAATAAGAGTTCTTCTGGATTGCATACTAAACAGACAGGAGTGAATAACTAACATTTTTTGCTAAGGTAAAAATAAAAAATAAATAAAATTTTTGAAATAACACAGAATCTTTGGAGTGAAATGAAGGCAAAGTAACAGTACAATTTCAGACATTTTTAATAAAAAAAAATAGTTGTAACAAGCAACATGCATTAAAGGGAGCTTAAGTGTTAAGTGTTGGTCACGAAACTGAGGAGAAGAAGGTGACAAACATGGCTTTATGTTTCTCAACACCCTAGTGATTAGTACATTTGCCCGGTAAAAATGAGAGCTGCGTTCCTTCCCTAACAGAAGTTTAACCCAAGCTGGGTCCTCTCAGGGAGTGCTCCAAGGTTCAGGATCTATGTATTCTAATTTGCACATATTAGTGATTATTAGAACAGTAAATGACCCTTTTATGCATAAAGAAACCTAAGAGTGACAAACCTGGGACTGTTGTAAAGTTCAGAGACTGATTTTTTCATGTGCAAGGCAATAAGCCAACTTCCAGATTCCTGGCCTGGGTCACACACACTGTGGATGGGGGTTGAGACCTTCAATTTTCTACATAAGAGCCCTACGTGTACAATTCCCTACACCATATTGTATGGGGAGGTGACGAAGCATTGATGTATCTCCCATCTCCCTAGTTTTGTTCTTGGTAGGTAAGGTTCTGTCAATATAGCAAATCAAACCAAAACCTTTAATTTTGGAAATGCCAGTAAAAATAGTGTCTGCACTCCCATACAATTATTGTTTTTCTCCTAAAATGCTATTTTAAAATTTTTAGTCAAATTGAATTGTGAACAGAAGACGTCCCAAAATTCTGCCTCACTTCTGAAAGACAGCTCTTGCACAAGGACAACTCAGAAAACCTCTGCAAGCATGACCAATAGTTTTCTTATGCCCTGATGGTTAGTGCCAAATAGAAAAGCTTTTGCTTCCCCTAAATTTTTTGAAAGTTAATTTTGTCAAATTTTCTGAAAACACTGCCCATGAAGGTACATAATTTTTATGAATTAATTTTTGTCTATTATAAACATTTATTGACAGGTTTAGGAAATCCCCAACTTCTCTTTCTCATACTTTCTAGCAGAGTATGCAACTTTCTACCAGATATATGAATGAACTCAATATAAATGTTATATTCTATTCACACTACTGTAGAGAGAAACCCCAAACCAGAACAACAATGCACAGTCATTATTAATCACTCACACCCCTCAGAATGATCTCTCCTGTCTCCCATATGTCAGGATTGGTATCCTTCCAGTTAGAAACAAATGCATCCCACGTCCAAAATGCTGTGTAGTTCCCTGTGGATGCAAGATCCCAGTGCACAGCTATTACTGGAATGTGTAACTCTCCAGTTCTGCAAGTTTTAATATATATTATTTCTCATGGGCTTCCTCTTTTACAAGGTCAAACCATGAAAATCATGTCGGCTTAGAGACAGCCCTTTGTTACGATGCCGAGTGATAACATACTGCTTTCAGAAGCCACTGGACACAAGCTGCTGAGATGCAGCTGTCTCTGTGCAGGATGAGGCAGACCTTACCAGAAGAAATGGAGAAAAAAAATTTTTGCGTACCTTGGCCTTTTCCAAATCTTTTGTCACCCGGTCTCTCGCTCCATTTTCTCCATCTTTCTTTTTGCTGCTGTTAATGGCTTGAAGTCCTTCTGGCTTCCTTTTGCATTACTTATTAGCTTCAGCTCCAGCTGAGTTATCTGCACTTCCCTATCTCCATCGCTCCATGCTTGGCCAATTGTTCTATAAATCTGGTTCACCCAGCTGCTCTTCTACCTTCCTTTTAGCATCCAGTTTCACTCAGGACCTCTCTGGTCATCCGTACTGGCGTTCTGCCATGCTTGTTCCACTTCCTGCATGTTAGAACAGACCACACCTGTGCTTTGAGGAGGTTATCCTTGAAGATTAGCCAGACCTCCTAGGTGCCAGTGGATGCTGTTAGGTAGATTCCTGCATAAACTAAGGAGTCTGCTCTCTTGAAGTCCTGCTTTGCAATTTTCCTCTTTATCCTACTAATTTCTGTTTAGGATGTTAAACACTCCAATCACATGGTCGTTATGGTCAAGGCTGCCCTCATTCTTCACATTATCCATCAGTTCTTCCTTGTTTGTGTGTTATGGATTCAGCATCGGCCTTAGTTGCCTCACTGACCTTTTGTATGAAGTAGCTGTCATCAACACACTCCAGAAACATCTTGTGTTGCTCATACCCTGCTATATTGTCCTTCCAGAAAATACCAAGGTCATTAAAATCTCCCATGATTTCCAGGCCTTGCAGTTGTTTCCTGCAGCTGTGTAAAGAAGGTACCACCTTCACTGTCTTGGTCTGTACCCATCCATCGCTGTTTTCCAGTTGCACGAGCTAACCCACTACGTCTCTGTAACACAAATAAAATAGCTCTGCAGTTGTGCATGGGCTTCTAACACCTATGTTTTTCCCTGTGGTGTGTGCAGTCACTTACATATGCAGGATCCACCCCCTTGTCTTGCTGCTTTCATAAGGGAAGTGCAAGAGCTTCCAGCATCACACTGACCTCTGGACACTTCCTTACTGCTCCATGTTAGTTAATTCTTCTTCAGGTTTTGGTTATCCTTTTCTGATATATATAGCTTAACTTCCCATCATTTTAGAAGACTTGTTGATAGACAGCAGGAACTCAAACTGTGGATGCCTAAAGAAATGGATGAACAACTTCATAAACTAATCTGATGTCCTGAAGCAAATCTTAAATCTTCGTTTCTAAAACTCTGTGTGGATTTCAGCTCAGAATAAATCATTGAAATTGGAATGCATTGATCAAATTCAGCAGAGGATTGCTATGAAATACACTTGACTTCTGTTTAAAATTGATCCCAAAATAAACATAAATGGCAAAGGACTGCAACTTGCACTAGTGGGGCATTGAACAAGAGAGTAAACCAAATATGATTCAAGTAGCAAACCTGTGACTGTGGTCCATAGCATGTTCCTCTTGTGCAGTTTGCCTTGTAGCTTGATGGGAGAGGAAATCTGGAACCTACGCCCTTGTAAAATGACAAGCATAATGCTACATTTGGCCTTTTTGGGAAAAAAAAAGAAAAAAAAGGAAGAAAAAGAAACAACAAAAAAAGAAATATATGAAAAAAGAAAGAGCTTGACTATAGTTAACATGGCACTATAACTAGTGGATGTACTTGTTCAAAATCAACATAAACAGAACCATATACAACATATTGTCTAAGACAACACAGAGTAAAAAACAGTGGAGAGTTACATTCCTTGTCTGAGATAAACCATCATGAAACCATTATTTTTGTATTGTGACCTGGTCTTTGTTCATAAAAAGAAGTTAAGTAGCAGATTTTATTTTATGCCACTCCTCTTTGTGTGTATGGCATGATGAACAAAGCTCCTTACACTAATAATTCACACTTAAGTTATCATAGAATTATAGAAAAATATGCCTGGAAAGTGCTTTCAAGAGGCTACAACATATGTCAGAGCTGGTCAAAAACCCCCCAAAATCACATTTGAAATGCCACCCAAATTAACTCAGGAAGTACTCCAAATGATTCTTGTTCCTCTGCTGGTGTAAAGAGATCTGCAGACAATCAAGAGATTCAGTCACAGATCTCCTCAACAGTAGAATTTATCCTCAAAGGTTTAGTATTTATAATCCTATTATTTTCTAATCCTATTATTGTAATGTTTGGATGAATTGAATGTATTTCCTCCTTAATCTCTGTGTGATCTCACATATTTCCCGTCAATGATGACTTCTGGCTGACCCTACAAATACTTTGTCCTTCAATACTTAAAAATAAATTGCCAGAATAGTTAGGAACATCGTATTTTCTGCAGATGCACCTTGCTGTTAGATAATGTCTCTCAACAAAACTAATACTTATAGAATACTGTAGACGTGTTTGTTTCTCACCTGATTTCCATTCAGATCATGTATTTTCGCTTTTTACTTGCTCAGTACACGGCCACTGTGATGCAATGTTTATTTTAAAATCATGTTTGTAACTGTGTACGGAATAGAGGAATATCTCCAGAGTTGTTACATATAGTACACAGAAGAAATGCTATGCAACTTTGAATTGCATGGATTTAATGCTATTTAAGGGTTTAACAGTGACATCATAAATCACAAGCAGGTATGAATTAATTTATATCCTACCATAAGCCTAAGATAACATTACAGCCTCAATTTCAAAAATTGATTATTTTTGCATTTCCTTTGCAATTGCATTTTCATTTACTATGCCACCCTCTAACTTGCTTGATTATTTTGCTCTTTTTCCCTTTTTCGGTCACCTCCTGTTCTTACTTTTCTCTTCCATAGTGCTCTAGAATGTCCTACTTGAATGAGGCATATGGAGTTTCCATATAAACAGGTGCATTTTCTGCCAGAAAAACCCACTACATACCAGAAACTAACATGTTAAAGGCACAAAAAAGAGAAGGATCAGGCCTCATGACCCGAGTACCCTTGAAATTCACAAAAAGAATGTCACAATAATCAAATATTTAGGTGACAATTCAAACACAAATGATGAGATTTGCTTGTACTTGACAGCAGTGTGCTTAATTCTACTACTAATGTAGGATTCAAGAAGTATTTTCCCTTGTGATAGTTATGTACACTCTGTTCATGATCTCCTGCAAACAGTTTAGGCTTTGGTTCCTCTGTAAAGTACAAACCGACCGAAGATAAACTTCCTTTTTCTGTTGCTTATCTACCCAGGAGAAAGACAAGGAAGGTAGTATGTGAATTATACTGGTAAGACAGACAGATCTGGCATACATTTAGCTGGCCAGATTAACTTTTCCTTTGTTTTGTTTAACAATAGCACATATTTGCTGACAGAATTCTACAAAAATAAACATTTTGCATCAATTATTTACAAAGTATTCTCTTCTTGGGAAAAGGCTATGCAAGGAAATGATAAATGCTTCCAGTAAAATAAGCCTTCTCAAAAAGCCTAGGATGACCATGACAAGAGCCAATGTTCAAAAATTAAAACACATGAAATTCCACCTGAAACCAAGAAATCCCTTTCATACTGGGGGCTGTGTGTGTGGTCACACTTTAGACCAAGTTGCCCAGAGAGGCTGTGTAGTCTCCATCCTTGGAGATATTTGAAACCCGCCTGGATTTGGTCCTGGGTAACTGGCTCTAGGTATCCACGCTTGAGCAGGGGTTTGGACCAGATGACCTCCAGAGGCCTTTTCCCACCTCAACCACTTTGTGATTCTGTGATTTATAAATGAGGCTTCGGTTGTTAGGTCTCCCAGAAAAAGACTTGGGAAATCTTGTACATTGTAGTTCGGTTTGTAGGTGATTGCTTGCCTTGTAATTTAAAGGAGCAGAATTTTCTCCTTTTTTGGTCATAATCTACTTGTGTGAATTGCAACCAAAACCAGCTGCTCCTATTATAGATATCTTCTGGTTTTTTCCCCCAGATTACTGTGCCTGTGTCAAGACATTACACTCCAAGAGTTTGTTCCACAGGTTCTCAGTAATAAAACTAAAGTGGTACAAGTGTATTACAGGACTTTTAAAGCTTTGTTTCCAGAAACTATTGATATTCCAGTTCAATCCTATTTCTACAGTGGTAGCTTCTAACTGGCAACTAGGGAATATATTACTACTATCAAAAGTAGTCTCTGCCTCATAAGAAGGTCAGCCTTGGCTCAGGCTGCACAACTGTCATGAGACATAGCCCTGTCTCAGAGTTGCAGGGGTATGTAGTTTGGAGCTTCTCAGGAGCTATGGAGTTCATATGTGGTATTGCATAGCACCAGGTAATTTCATCAGGTCCATCTACAAAAGAGGAAGACTACGTTTCCCTAAACTGCTAGATGGCACAAACTGAGGTTTTTGGACAGGCTTCTTACTCACATGACATTGGAGGGCTAATGCTGATTTTTGCCTGCTTCTAATGGAAAACAAACTCTCACATGTTCACCTTTAGGAATGGGAAATAAGCTCAGCTGAAGGAAGTTGATGAGATAGCAGGGGAGTTTCTGGGACACTGCAGAAGTTCTCTTAGAATCATAGAATGGTTTGGGTTGGAAGGGACCCTAAAGATCTAGTTTCAGCTCCCTGCCATGGGCAGAGACACCTTCCACTAGACCAGGTTGCTCCAGGGCCCATCCAGCCTGGCCTTGAAGGATTACAAGTAGATAAAGACTTAAATGTTTGTTTAGAGATAACAAGGGAAAGATACTTGCAGAACAAACTCAGAAGGAATATCTAGGGAAAGAAGAGCAGTTCATTATTGGTGGAAAGAGAAAAAAATCCTACTGCAAAGGAGAAATGAGAACTTCAGGATGGGGAACAGCCCAGTGAAGGTGATGGACCTTTTAAACATCACTGAGAAACTGTTTATGTCTTCATGGTTTCTCAGTTTTCTCTCCCTCTGCTTATGGATTGGTAACCTTCTCATCTAAAGTTTCCTACATAGAAATGTGCAGAATAGTCTTATTAAATATAATAAAACCTGTAAGATAATTTTCAATGGGAGATGAGCAAGATGATATCGGACAGCAAAGAGTTAGAGTAAATATGTTTCTATAGGAATTATGAAAGATTATGTTAATTAACACCCTCAAAAAACATGTAAGTGGGCTTTGCAGATGTCTGTATAAAAGATGACCACTGCCTGTTCCTTCATCCAAGGCAGGATCTCACAGGAAGCCTGCTCAAAATGATTTCTGAAATCCAAACATTATTATCTGTTTATTTACTTATTTACTATTAAAGAGCTAATTCATATATTGATTATAAAACAGCTGCAAAATTATTTCAGAATTACCAAGGCCTCTGCAGCAAAATCCAATGCCAGCAGTAGAAAAGCCCCAAAAAATCTATCTTACACAACACTTGACTGAATGGGCAAGTATAAATATGCCACATGTTTGCACTCAATACACCACAAGATTAAAAGCTGGGCTTCAAAGAGCTCCTTTGAAAACACAGCATAGTGGTTTCGATTTTTCTTTATTGAAGAACAAATTCAGTATTCAAATTGTCTTCTGACATTCCTTATACTGTGCCACGTGTGGACCAAACTCTTCTACACAGGCTGGAGAAGAAATTGGCTGTATCCCACTGCTAAAATCTATACAGAAGGTATCTCTTTATATGATTAGTAAACACCTGGGACAGACCAAACATTATAGCAGATTCACAGGCTAAACTCCCTGATGCTCCTTTATCCAAAAATAGATATAAGACTAGGAAATACAATTTTCCAGAAAATGCTTAGATTGCAGTGCTTTCCAAAGTATATTTAGACTGTAAGATCTTTGGAGCTGTGTTAAGTTGGTTTTTGTTTTGGTGGGGGTTTTTTTGTTTGTTTTTTTGTTTTTTTTCTTCTTTTTTTTTTCTTTTTTTTTCTTATAGATAGTGTGAAGTTGAATGGTGACATCACATTTGACTGGAGCTTTTAGGTGCCAAAATTACATCTATAGCAAATAGCACAACTCAGTGACATCTATGTTGTGACATTCGCTATGTTGATCTCCACCCCAAATATCCTTGTGTACAGATGGTGTGGAGATTCAATCTTGTACTGATCTCCCTCTTTAAGTTTTTCAGTAACGTTGCATGGAATTAATTACTTAGGGAAATTGTTCGGAGAAGCAGATTACTGGAGAAATACAAAATAAAAATGTTGTGTGAAAAGTACTTTCCAACTTCCAAACTGATGTCTATGTCAAGCAGTTATTGCTAGCACTTCTAAAAATAGGTGTTGAAACCAAGGTGGAGAGGAAAAGTAATTTGTCTAAAGGCCACAGGAGGAGTAATTTTCAGAGCTGGGACTGTGCTCTCAAAACGCTGGTCACTGAGGACCACATTTCACCTGGCTTCCCTGCCAGAGAATGAAGGGACACACCAGATAGCTAATATCCACTGTTTTTATAACTGCAGTGCTGGGACTCCTTTCGTCCGAGAGCCGGCCAGTTTTTCTTCTTGCTGCATGCTTGCCACAAGCATGCCAATAAGCTTGCTGAGTCAGCTGGGAAGCTGTCAGGACAGGAACAGCTCAGAGCAGTAATTAAGAAATAAGGACTCTTGAGGGGACATTTCATCATGAGCTTTCTCCCCGTAAACCCCCACCCCCCACCCCCCACCCCTTCTTTTTCTCACAGTCTGGCACCCATAAATGCTGCATCACCTTTGCAACATTCCCAGATGTTTCACTCGAATTATCAAGAATACAGTACAAATCTGGACCCTTCCCATTCCTGCCAAAAATGTACCGAACTTACTACTGATCCAAGTAGCTATGTTGTTTAACTGCTTAAATATTGTAGGGCTCACAATCCCCTAAACTATGTTAAATGTCCCCAAGTTAAATCAGCAGCAGTGCTTATTAAATATCAGGATTTGATCTATCTGGAGTCAACAGCTGAACAGCAGACACATCAAAATCTGAGCAACAATAACCTCAGAGCTATGTATATTTATCATGTGCTGGATTTCCTGGCACACTGAAGTCAAGGGGGAAAAACTGCTGAACTAGTCCAGCTCTGAGGTTAATACTCCAATTAAATCACTGGCTTTAAAAAATATTTAAATCTGTGACTCCAAGTTGGAAAGCGTTTCACAACTTTCCTGCCTTAGCAGTGAGGAATGTTAATGAGTCCTAGGTAGGAGCTGCAAGCAAACTGGAAGGTGCTTCTCAGCAGCAGGAAATTCTTGTCCATATAATCATAGGGGCACAAGGAAGCAGCTGCTGCACATGGGAAATACGTGTTCTAGAAAAACTTGGCAACAAGCAGCTGAGAAAAGGAGCAATTCACCTGTCAGATGGACGACTTCATGACCAAGGTCTTGCTCTCCTGCATCTTGATAGTCCCACAGTTAGCTGGGATAGACGCTGGTCAGGGGAATAGAAAGTGTTTCTGGTATCTGTGCATTGTAAACCAGTGGTAAACTGGGATGTGGATGTGGAAGGTGGTTTGCTGGGGAAAGCACTTCTATGCTAGGAGCTGGAGCACTTCTGTCTCCCTTCTACATTTGTGTTAAAATTAAATCTTGAAAAACAAACGTAACGTGAAATGTGCACATATATACCAAAGATGTGGGAGCTCATGGGAAGCATGGCAATGCTTTCTGAAGGGGGGAAGCTCTTTCAGGGAGATTAATGATGTCAAACAAGTCATGCATCTGCAGCAGGGCAACAAAAAAAGGAAAGCTCTGTCTTCTTCTTCCTACAGTCAGACATAAGATGGGGGACCGCTTTTCCTCCCCCCTCTCCCTCCAGTACCCCCACAACAGTCTCATGACTTAGCAGTTCAAGATTTTGGTCACAGTGTTAGCAAAACACAACAACCGTTCATGCAAAATGCCACAGCAATGTTTCTCCTTATCTGAGCTGCCCATTTCTTAGGCTTTCGCTGATGATATTGGATTTAGTGAGGTTAAATTTCCCTTCTCTGATACCTATGCACTACCTGTGGCTGAAAGAAAGAAAATAAACACTCCTACCACAGGGATATGCCCAGCTAATTGGCTCAGGTGAGCTCCAGCATGGTAAATCCTTGCCACATCTGCAAAACAGCCCATCTTATGATTATTATTTTTTCTTCTGTCTGTTATATAGTACATATTTCATGGATATGATGAGATGAATGCAGAGTATATAGATTTTCCACTCATCACCATGTACTGTCAGGGTACTCAGACTTTGGTGTCACTATTATGCAGATGATGTATTCCTCTGTGTTTAGTTCTCATCGGACTTAACACGGTTGCATGGCTTGACTTTCTCATTCTTAACTAAGAAAGGGTCTTGAGAGTAAGCCAAACTGCACTGTGGAGCCATCCGTCACCTGGTCTCTGCCCACCAACTGCTAGAAGCGTGTGTCACCAGCAGTGTGGTTATCCTGAGCCCAAGCTGAGACACATTGTTGTCATTCTGGTCCTGAGGACCAACGAGAACCTGAAAATTGGGATTTTTTTATTCCCTAATCTGGCTTTTAATCAATAAGAGAGAAAAGTGGATTTGTAAATGGTTGATTAGATTTGCAAACAGATCATCTCCTTCCCCATTTTGTGAATTAAATGAGTGGAAATAGGAGGGCTGTATCCACAGCAGGCTGGATATGACAATACAGGTGCTCAAGGACAAAGTTATTTCTTTGGAGGGGGGTGGAGGTGGAAATAAATAGATCTGCTGCTTCAGAGCTGCAATATACTTTCTTCCCCCCTCCAGGTGCCTCAGGGCCATGCACAGCAATAGCCTTGCCCGTGGACTGCTGCTTGCAGAAGCTCTCTGAATCCCAGAGCCTCCATCTGCCTGGGAGACCAAAGATCCACCCGGAGCCTTGCAGGAGGCTGATGATCTTCCCCTGCCTACCAGCAGCACCCTGGCTACCAGTGTCCCCCCTCCCTTACACAAACAGGACTGTTTCTGCTCAGAAAGCATGTGCAGAGCATTCCTCTAATGCCTTCGGTAGGTGGGCTCGCGCTGGGTGACCAGAACAACTGTTGCTGAGGTCAGCCAGCCAGGAAAACAATAATGTCTCCAGCCTCTTGAGTGCTGTAACTCTAACACTAGGATTAAGGCTGCTGCACTGTACTCGGGACGTTACATCTCTTGCAGCTGACCTCAATCAGCAGCCATGTAGACCACCCGGGGGAGAGGGAGTGGAAGGGGTACAAAGGGCTTTATTAAACCCAAAAGAACAAAAGGAAGAGAGCCTTGAACCCTCCAACAAATGGAGGAAAGTTCTTGTATGGCAGGAAGCCAGGTGATTTTTATTTTTTATTTTTTAAACAGCTTTTTCCCCTCCTTTGTACTTCAGCCGCTAAAAACCTGTCTCATATCTGCAGCTGCACGGGGGAGATCCTCCAACCTAAGTCCCCTGACTTAAAAAAAAAAAAAGAAAAAAAAAAAAGGTATTAATCTTGCAGCTGCTAATAGAGAGCAAAAGGAGAGCGAAGGGAAGAGGGAGAATTTTGTTGAACTAAGTAGTGCAGGATGTAGGAGGAATTAGCTTGAACCCTCACTTGCTCACATACGCTCATATTTTCATGCCACCACAAACAGCCCTGGTAAGACCACTGTTGTAACAGGGTCCTGCAAAGGGCAGGTGGTGTGCATTAGCAGCAGGACGCAGTGCGTGTTAGCAGCAGTGCTGTCGTGGCCATGGTGGTGGCATTGTGGCTTGGAGCAACAGCAGGAGTGTTATATCTGTGACAAAAATTGATGCTTTCTTGGTGGGGAGGTACTGCAAGGGAAGAGGTTGGACTAGGTAAGCATTTAATAGAATCTTGAGGGTTCTGCAAAATTTGGCTGTGGGTCATGTGATTTTTGGTATTTCTAAGGGGCTTCGCAGGGGGAGCTTCCCTCAGATCCTTGGGCAGCTTTGCTTCCCAACTAGGCACAATCGACAGCACTTTTTAAAAAGATCACTAAAGCTTTTTCAGACCCTAGTGACTCAGCTTTCTCGAGGAAAGATAACTTTATGTTGGGTGAATCCGCTGTTGATAGCAATTGCCATCACAATGATCACTAAAATTCATATCATAGTGCTGCCTGCCGCTACATATATGCACAGAAGGAAAAGTAGAATTTAAATTTGTTTTACAAAAGGAAATTAAGGCACAGAAATCCAGATTCATCTTAGCTAATTTTAGGTATGTAACAAAGGCACTTAATTAGAGTTGCAGTTGTCCTCATCTTCCCAGCTAGTCACTGGAGAAAGACAGGCACATCAAAGGGCAAATAAACCTATATTTTAAATCTGCCTCTCAGAGGTCCCCCTCTCTCCACTGATGAGCAAGAGAACCTGAAGCAATTACAATCTTAATTAGATGCCTCAGTCATATCCCTGAAGTTAGGCTGGGATAAATCGGACCAAAGAAACTAAATGACTGTCCAGCAAACGTGAGGCAAAGCCTGTGGCCAGCAGCTGGTCCCAGTCCATTGCTTGATTACAAATAACATTATTTCACATATATCCCTTTAAAGTCTGCTGCTGAATTACACAGGCTTCACTCATAGAAGCCTGAGGAAATATTTAGTTAAACTAACGCTGAAGTAATTTTTAATTTATTTTTTTCCTAAAATACTCTTATCTTTATTACAGAATTCAGAAACTTCAGTCTGGAGGAGCTGTGAATTTTCTAATGATGACAGGCATCAATAAAAAGAACAGAAAGAAACCAGTCAAGCAACTATAAGAATAATCACTCTGTAAGGTAACAATTACAAAATAAATGATCAGGAATCATATCCATTGGGGTTTTACCTTGCTTATTTTTATTAGGATAGGAAAATATAAAACCTACATTGAAAATGATAACATTGATGTAATTAATAAGTGAACTGGTGAGAAAAAGCTCTCATACAAGGTTTATGTCTTGCAGAATAATATCCAATAACACAAAAAATAGTGATTTATTTATTTTTTTCTTCCAAGAGCTGCTGGGTCAGCCAAACAGGGTGTACCTGTAATTGTCTGATGCCTGGACCCAGCAAAAAGATCTTTACAAGCCTGAAACTACTGGAATACTTTTCCCAGAGTCTGATGAAAACTGCCTGTTATCCTTACCCTGAAATGCAGAGGGTTATAAAAAGACAAGATTGCACCATTCAATGAGAGAAAGAGTTTCCCCTTTGAAAATGATTATGGAGTAGAGCTGATTGACCTTAGGCTGACCAGTTAACCACTTCAGGCAAACTGGAATGGGGATTGAAAATTTGTTCTCAGTAGAGAAAAGTTCCCGTGTGAGACCCTGCCTCTCGCTCTGGCTTTATTCTGCCTCACAGATGAGCTAGAGGGACCCAAAGCAGCATTCGGAGAGTCCTCTTGGTTGACGCATTGCAGATGGTAGGTGTGAGGGGGTCATGAAAGGACTGCCTCAGAAGCTTTTGAGCAAGAGGGACAGAAAAAGGGGAAGGACTCTTCCAGAAAGGGCAGAAGGCCACATGTCTCCTGGTGGAGCAGAAGATGCCCCAGTCAGTCTCAGTGAGGTGCAATGTCACAGTTTAATACATGAGGCTGTCTAAATTGTGGAAAAAGCTTTACAGGAGGTTAAAGCTGGGGGAGAAATGTGTGCTCTGAGACTGTGAAGCACTGCAGAATTCCTCAAATCCAAGACAATCATATGCTCCAAAAGCAATGCCATGTCATGCAGGTGTTATCCGGGATAACATCTTCATGCAGATGCTATGTTGGACCAACCAGGGGTGTTGCTGCCTGGATCTGCTCTTCACAAGCAAGAAAGAACTGGTTGGGGATGTGCTGATCAATGTCAGCTTTGGTTGTATTGATCATGTTATAGCAGAGCTTATGATCCTGAGGGGGTTGATAATGGCAAGAAAGAGAGTACAGACCTCAGCAGGCTTCAGCTTGCTCACAGAACTGGTGGCTGGGATCCTATGATGGGTCACTGTGAAGGTTAAAGGAGCTCAGGAACACTGGCAGGTCAGCCTCCTCCAAACAGAAAAATTATGCATCCCAAGTTTCAGGAAAATGAGATTTATCAGGAGACTAGCTTGGCTAAACAAGGAACTCACAGCTGAGCTTGAATACAGAAAGGACAAGCAGAGGAGGTGGAAGCAGGGGAAGTCAATGCTTAACTAGACTTGAAGGTAACAAAGGATGTCAAGGGCAAGAAGAAAAGCCTCTATGGATACGTTAGCAGGAAATCCAGGCTGCTGAACAGGTAATTTAGTGACAGTTGACATAGATAAGGCTGAGGTACTCACTGCCTTTGTTTAGCTTTTTACCTCCCAGGCCTTTGTGCCTAGAGACAGTGTTCCAAGATGAGAGGAACTCAGCAGAAGTGCTCAAATCTCTGCTTCAGGTATCTCCTAAGAATCTCAGCCCACACATTTCCATGGGACCAGATGGGGTATATTCAAGGGCATTGAGGGTTGCTGGTACTGTGAGGACACTCACTGCTGTCTGTGAAGGGTAATGGAGATTGGGGAAGGCTTTGAAAGGGGACAGAAAGGCAAAGATGCACCTGCCTTCAGAAAGGGAAAGAAGCTTGATCTAAGGAAATACAGGCTGGTGAGTCTATGAGGCTACCACGAAGATAAAGTCAATCTCCTTTCTGAGGTGCATAGTAGGAGACTGAGGGACTGTGGTAATGAATTAAACAGGGGATGACACTGTATATAAGTACTAGAAGTATGTAAGTAGAAGAATTTCACTACAGGTATAACTAATCCTTGAGCTCTGGGCTTGGTTTCCCAGAAAGGAACCTCCATCACCACAGGTTTTCCAGACCTGATTGAACAAAGCCCTTTAGACTTAGCCTGAGTTCACTGTTGACCCTGTTTCGAGCTGCTGGATGTAACAGATGACTTGCCAAAGTGCCTCCTAACCTGCATATTTCTGTGTTTCTGTGATGATGCAAAACCACAGGTAACTAGTTATTAATACACAGGGAAAATTCTGAGCTCATGATTTGAAAATGTCCAGTGCAGTAGGGTTGATAGTTGACTGAAGGACTACAGAAGAACCTTGTAAGATCATGTGACTGAGCAATAAAATGATACATGAAACTGAATGGAGAAAAATCTTAAAGTGATGAACATGGGAAAAAGATATCCCAGTTTTAATTATGAACAAATGTGTCCTGACCTCAACATTACCATACAGGAACAGTATCTTTGGGATGCATTGTTGAGGTATTTCCATGAAAATGTGAGCTCAGAGCTCGGTCGTATTCAGAAAGACAAAGCAAATACTAGGAGATGTAGAAAAAACCTAGATACTATCATTGCGCTCACTCACCTCTTGAATACTGTTTGCAGTTCTGCCAAAATATGTGGAATTGCAAAAGGTGCTTATAAAGGCCAAATGGATGATCAATAGTGCAGAATAACTTCCATATGAAGTATAAGTAGAAATCTGGAAAAGAGAGGACTTGGGTTATGAAGATTTGATAGAGTTCTCCAGGCCGTGAGTGGCATGGAAGAGAGTGAATACAGATTAACTATTCATCTTAAAAGTGGAAATGTATCGAAGAAGCAAAAGTCAGAGAAAACAAAAGAAGTTATGGCTGGGCAAAGGACTCCTCTTGCCAGAGAATCGCCAGAGAAGCTGTAGGTTTTGGTAGGCTCAGGTGAGACCGAGCAATTTCATAGAAGAGGAATCTATTGAGGATTATGTAGAGTTTACATAGTTTCTGCATAAATACCCCTTCCAACTTGGGAAGTCTCTGAGTTAAAAGTAAGTGAAGTCTAGGAGAGCACTAGGGGAACGAACACATACACTTACTTTCTTCTTTCTCTCCCCTGGGCAACCCTTATGGCCACTTCTAAATGGGCAAGGACCACTGATCAGACTCAGTATGGCCATGGAACTTGTGCCATTATTACAGTGGCATCTTCATTTTATGGGGTTGTTGATAATGAGTGAGAAATCCTCCCTTAGAAGGATGTGCCTACTCACATCAACATATCTCTAATGACAAAGAATTTACAGTTTTGAAGGTATGTGGGAAATGAGAAATTGCTTCTGTTTCTCTCTTCAAACAATGAGCAGGCAGGGATTATCTTAAAACAGCACTCATGGACTCTGCTTAGGCAACAACAAAATCAACTGTAAACAGTTACAGGTAAAGCAGACCCTCTGAATTATATATTATCCTATTTTTAGATCAGGTGTTTGTGAATGCATTACTTCGTTATTTTGTAAAATGTATTTTTCTGACAATGATTGAAAAATGTAAGGAAAAACTGATCATCACTCTTTGGCCAGTTCTGCCTTGCAGAAAGCACTATGGTGTCGACATAAAACCTGAGTTCAGGGTACTCCTTTTCCAAAAAAGCTCATAAACACCAGCCTTGCCTACAATTCCCTAGTTAGAACAGCACACTTCCTTAGCTATTCAGCAGTAAAGGCATATAACAACTAGTTATATGCCTTTACTAACTTACTATCCTTTCAAATGAATATACTTTTGGCTTATGTGTATATAAATCCACAAATCTAGCTGTTAAAGTTTGCCTGTGCACAAAACAGAACTTTCTCAAGGGGTGGTAGAAAACTGTGGAACTAAATCCTACAAAATGAGTCTGAGAACATTTGCAAACATCACCAGCCTGTGCTTCCACTTCCAGGGCAAGATGTATCTCATCATCTTGATTTTCCAAGATAAATATTACAATATTAGAAGATAAATAACACATTATTTAACACTGTATGTTAAGGAACAACAGCAACTCAAACCCTGTGAAAAGAAAAACCTACTTTGCACGCTTGCTTCCAGAAGGAGGATGGGAGACAAAATGGATGACTGACACCACTCAAATTGGTTTTTTTCAGCACTGACAGAAGTTGCTGAGATATCCTACTTCTCTGAATGGAAAAGGATCTGAATAAAATAGAATAAAACACCCTTATTCCCCTACATGTGTATGCATACATGTGTATGTACCCATGCGAGTATATATAGTACAGTCAGGCACATGTACACAGCAATCGTCATTAAATGATGACACTTTTTCTCTTTTCTTTTTTTTTTTTGCCACACTTTCTATGTATAAGTCCACACATTAAATTAATTTGCATTATGGCCAAACTATGCATAGAAAATATAAACACCTTTCCCGGTTAAGTTAGCGCTGCTTTTGGCTTTCTGGTTTTTTAAAAGCAAGCCTCTTGGCCAAATCTGTGTGCTTGCCCTTCTGCACTGTTTTTTGAAAAAGAACAAATGCAGCAGATTGCAGATGATTCCTACCTGACTTGTTGCTATCTCCAGTCCTTTAATCTTGTGTCACAGCTGAAGGTTAGCTTGACCCATGCGATTCTCAGTAAAAAAAGTGGTGGGGGGAGAGGAAGCTAAGGAGATTCTTGTGATAAACCGTGTTTAATTCTATTCTGGAAAAAACAATCATCTCTCTCAGTGGGATGATGGCTGAAAACTGCAAAAGCTCACACAAATATACAGTGCTGTATCATTCTTGGTTTAATAAAAACAATTTATATGCAGGGTAGTGAACATGAGGAAAGTTATGGAAAACATTTCTCACCCAAGAACAGAGTACCAGATGTGCTAAGACTTATGGGAGCAATCAAAGGTGGCCAAGGCTCTGCTGTGGGCCTTATTAAGTTAGACTGTGATCCAGCACCTTCAACTTATTAAGCTGTCGGGAGTTTCAGTGATTAAAACCAAAGAAAGGTCAGTCACAGACCTTCAGCATTTCCCTGGACTAGTATTTTCTTTTAGGCCTTAGACCCTAATGAAGACACTTCACTCGATACGTGGATTTTTTTAAATTGGTCTTTTGAGCTGGATTTGTCCATAGCTTGAGAAAATCTTCAATAGATTTTGCTTCCTCAGAACTCTGCATACAGTTATCAAAAATCCCAGCCAATAGCAAGAGATGAGGCCTTATAGGATGGCTTTGCATATCATCACCACGGAGATCAAAGGAACAGGTTAATGGGGATCTGGAGAAGTTTAATTATGTCCTAGGTAAGGAACGAGGGTTAGTGGCTGTAGGTGGGGCTGTTAAAAATAAGCTTTCAAAGCTCTGATAGCTAAAGTCTAATGTTTGTAAAAGGTATAATAAAACTAGTATTTCTTACGGATTTAAGGTTGCCAAAATCAACCCACTAGTCCTGAAAAGCCACATGGCAGGAACAGACATAATGTGCTACAGGTACAAGTGATGTCAACACTATTTTCTGAGCCCTTCTCAGGTGGGTTAAAGGTTGTTGTTTCATCTACAGGGACACATATCACTGCTTACGAATCCGTAATTATAATTCTACGATGAAGAGCTGTTTAGCTTGGCCTCTTCATGTCTGGATATCTGATGTGGTTAAAAAGTTAGCAGGCATGCAGAACTCTCTTTGCCATTTGTATTTGTATTTTTCTTTTCCTTTCTTTGATGCAATCTATATGGGTTATAATGGCATATTTAGGGTGGACTAGTACTTATGCAACACATAAGCCCTTTGTTCTCATAAGCTTTTAACGCAGCTGTAATGATATGCTCTGGAAACCTAGCACACAGTGCCTCGTGTTTATTTTACAATATTAATGCATTAAAATCAGGCTGACTGTTTTCATGTTGCACAAGATAAGGAAGGAAGCTTTTTGTATCCTTTACAATCTCACAAACACAAAAATACCACCCTGTTACAAAGCAGAACATGATCTTTCTGCTCCTTTAAGATTCATACCCTTTTGATACACTCTTTCATTTTCTTTTTAAAATTGTTGAGTATTAAGTGTTCCGACATCATTGGGACACCTTTAGTACAGCTTTTTACATGGATAAAACAATATTCATTATCATATGTTGAATCAATAGGAAACTAAAAAGAAATTTACATGATAGGTTTTAAAAATCAGGATGAGAAACTGTGAAGTACTTAATCCTATTAATTAAAATAAAATGTGCGTTTCCATCATCACTAGATGATTCTGTTCTCCTGTTATAATTCTGCTTTTTACTCAAAGAATTACAAGACTGCCACAGGAACCCCTGGGACCGCAGGAAAATCCTGCTCGAGCAGGTCTGGGGTGGAAGAAAGGAGCTGGGAGTGTCACGTCAGGTGGATGCTCCCGCTAAAACATTTTTGGGGTAGCATCTGCCACATCGAGGTGATGACAGAAGGAGCAGGGGCATTATTCTTTTTACCTATCTCACTTTTAGCTCATGAAACAGCCCTCTGAGGAGCAAAGATTGATTTGCAGTTGCTGCAACTACATTCGGGGCTGAAATCTCATCTGTTACACCCAGTTGTGTTTTGCTTTTTTTTATGCAGCTGTTTACCAACTTTAGAGATATGTTTCTGGTATTTTAAACCTGAGCTTCAGTTTTAATTTACAATGAATGTAACTATGAAAACCTGCGTATCCTGCTGCATGCACTGGGAATTTGAAGACTAAAAGCCTTTGCCTCTACAAGGTTGGTGAGGATGACGTTATCTTCTGCCAGTCCAGCTCATTTCATCCAGTGTTTGGCTGCAAAATTTCAGTAAAATTCCTGGCCTTTGCTGGAACTATAGGATATTCTGTCAAATTTGGCTAGGTATGCAAAGGTGCACATCAAGTCAGAGGACACGGCTACTGAAATGTGGATGTCTTCCTGCATCTGGAAAGACCTTGTTTCATGCCATTCTGTGTTAGTCTAATAGACCAATATGACCCCTTTGGAGCTGCTCAGCCTGATAAATGCAACACATTGTAAAAGAAAGGGCAAATAAATAACTACAGTACCTGCCTAATAGGTCAGAAAAAGTTCTTTAAATCATTTCTACTGTTTATTAGATAAAGAGGTTTTCAAAGCTGCACTAGGCTGTTTATTAATTTTTAATTTTTTTTCCTATAGAAGACTCTGGGTCTCTTATTCTAGGATTTATTTTCAGGTAGATAAATGGTAATCAAAAATCTTCTTTTTTTAAACGTTGGGAGTTTCTTGTACAATCTAGGCAAATTTCCTTTTTTACAAAAAATCCCACTACTACAGCTGAAGACCTTGAGGTTCTGAAATAAACAACTGGACACAAGAAACTCAATGTAAAGTTTGCCATTCCATTTCAGTATTAAGTCATAGCCTACTGACTTTTTAATATGACAAGAAGCCTATTATTAATAGTTCTTACTTGCCAGAAAATCCCACCGAGATCCTTTTGTGATAAAGCAAATGAAGTTTAACAGAAATGCCAAGGCAATGGCTTGAAGAACAACTGGAGAAAGATATCACTGAGATATATAATAAACAAAAGAGGAGAAAATACATTCCAGAATGACTGAAGTGGCTTCTTGTGTAATTGTACAGGACTTCAAGACAACAGACTGAAGGGTCAGCAGGGAAAGGACAAAAGATCTCTGTATGTGTGCATCTAAGGGAAACACTTCTGTTGCTCTGGCTGATCTGAAGCTGTTTTTTTTTCAGAGGCTATCACTTCATAGGCGATTCCGAGTAGGATTGCAAATATGGTGACACATACAGAAAACTTTCATTTTTCACAGCAGCTTGCAAAAATACAATGTGCATGAGGTTTTACCTAGTGAAGGAGGCAGTGTGCAGTGTACACAGCCTCTTGGGGAAAGAAGATAACCAAGTTCAAAAAAGCTGGTAACTTGCATCTGAAATGCTTTTTTACCTGATTAGAAAAGAAGGCCAATATATCCAACGCATGTGTAATGAAATTAATTGTGGACTGACTATGTTTGTGTTGATTCCAAGAGAGGTACTGTCTTTTCAATACTGTCTAATAAGCAGCTCTGGAATTATGTTGATCAAAATATAAGTGGAATTTTTTTTTCTGCATTGTCCCATGATGGGGACTTTTTTTTTGGTGTTCATGGGGAAATGCAGCAAAAAAGACATGTCTGACATTGAATTTTACTTTTTTTTGTAACCAAACACTTTCCTTAAGACCCAAACATTTCAAGTGTTACAGGAAATATTAAAATGGAGATTCTTTTAGCTTTGAGGCAAGATCAAGCAGCCTTATATCAAATAGCAGCTTGTAATACAGGCTTATGGGGGGGTTAGAGTAGATATCATTCATACTTTAATTAACTCAATTTCCAGCTGTGAGTATATACAGGGTATTTCCCTCACAGGTACAGCTTCCCATTGATGTCCTTGCCCACCCAATTCTGTTAACCAGCAGCCACGGTGGCATTTAAGGCAGCTATTTTTCTTTTTCTTTTAAAGTTTGTGTTTAATGTGGTGTTCAGTAATCATATGAAAGTCCTGCGACACAGATGCAGATTACTCTTGCCATTGAGCTGGCACAGTGCTCTGTGTATTTATTGTATTTAATGTTACAACATATGCCTTAATATCTTGGAATTGTCATCTGATGCTCTACATGACTGAAGAAAGACGTAATAATTTGCGGGCAGCAGGAAGAAAAGATTCCTCTAATCAACTGAAAATTGTTGCCTGCCTTTAAAAATACTATTTTTCAAAGAAAAACCACTGTGAATCACCTGCTGCTGGCAGCTGTATTTCCTATTTGCTATACTGCCTACAAAGCAAAATTGCTTTAGCACTAGGAAGTGATTTCTGAGTAGTTTATAAACATGTTTAACTTATGGGTAAAGGCATCTGATTTCTCTCAACATCTTGATTAAATGTTCTATCCTAAACCTCTGTCACGAAAAACGTCTTATCATATGAGTTTTCAGAAATCCCTGCTGAACTGCAGGAATACAGCTTTTGTCTGATAAGTCATTAAGCCTTCATAATCAATAATATGTTTTTTCTATTTCAGAGAAAACTTTCAGATCTTCATCAAAGGATTTTTGAATATTTTTCATTTTTTTTCATATTTTTTTTCAATTTGAAAATATTTCATCATTACCACTTGCAGCTGTAGGAATATAGTTTTACATACGGAAAAGCAATGTTCAAGTTTAGTTCCCCGAAGTGTGCAGCTTTTTTTTTTTTTTTTTTAAACTCAGATGCTGCTATTGAAATAGACCAAATTGTCTGTTCCTTTTAAAGCCTGAGGGATGTTTACCCCTTGTGGAGCAAGACAGATCTCACATATATCTGTTGTACAAAGGCCATTTTTGCTATAGCAGGTCTGCGCAATGCATGAGAGCCATTCGGGAGCATAGGAAGGTGACTCTGGCCCTGTTTTGCAAGGGGTGACAATTTTGCAAACACCCCTTCCATTTACAAAAACCCACATCCATTGTATTTTCTACACCCGCTGCTGGCAGGCTGCTTCAAGAGGTGGGATTTGGAATTTTACCCCTATTGCCCACAGACCCCTTTGTAACGTGTGCACAAGGATCGAAGCCCTTATTCTGGCCCAGGGCCTCCCAGAGTTCACACCGAAGCCTGCAGAGATGCTGCATGTCATGAACAAAGTTGGCTGGTTGGCATCCAGCTGCGCGTGCAAGTCACTCACAGAAATGTTCTGTTTAGCTTACCCTAAAGGAAGAGGTAACACACCTCATTTCCAATTCAGCACTTCAGAAGTGCATTTGGTGGCACTGGGTGCAGGTAGAGGCTGCTGCTGTTAGCTCTGAATTTTGTACTTAATTTAGAGAGTGAGAAAAGTACAACGTTTCCTGTATATTTGTTGTTTGCAGCAAAGGTTCTCCCACTAGCTTGGTTAGATATTGCACTTATCACCATAGCAAATAGCCTGTATTACGAAAATATTAAAAAAAAAGATGCAATTTCCCTTGGATGGAGGGCTGGCCTGCCGTTTATTTATGCTCCATTCCGTTTAGTATGCAGTGTGGGCACGGTGCCACGCTGACTTTTAACCCTAATGGAGAAAACACACAAGTTGACTGTGGGCCTCGAGGGAATGCAGAGCTTTAATGGCAATTTGAGTGTAAAATCTGGTCTCTGGAAGAAAGGTCACCACATCTGCATAACCCCCTCGAGTCAGGCTTAGAGCCTTGTCTGCCTTCAACTAAAGAGGCATTTTCCTGTATCTTGAGGCTGCTTTAGTTTGAGGTACAGGGAGCACATGACAGAATTAGGGGAACTGAATGATGTTTGTGCATGTTTGACTGCACTCTGCATCCTAAGAGAAGACTTTTGAGAAGCCCAATCAATACTACAACCATGTCCTGTGCAGCTGCTGTGTTGTTTTGTTCTGTTACAATAATGAATTAAAGTCTCACAGCAGCAGGCATAATAAGCGCTGCTCAGCCCTTGGCATTCAATCACCTTTAACTGGTTGTATCTATCTAAAACTAGAACTACATGGAATCCCACCACAGACCTTTTGTGGCCCTCAGCTCAAAAATGCCAAAGTGGGATGCCTTTCAGAGCTGTAGGGTCTACGATGTCCTTCCTCTTCAGGCCAAACCACTTCCCCTGTTTTGTTTTAAAGCCTAGCACAAGGCATTCAGAAACTGAAGCCTCCCCCCCAAAATATTTTCCAGCTGGAGGGTCTTTTATGCTAATATCAGCACTTCTGTTTGACCACCACCTTGTTTTCATACTTTCTTCACACACTTTGCATCTCCTGCATCATTATTCTGTGTTTGGAAAGGGAAAAAGGAGAAGAACCTCCATTCGTGGGTGGGTGTGGAGGATCTAAACTACCTGCTTTACTCTGACACGTTAATTTTAAATTCTAATCGCCAGCCTTTTAAGTCCTGGGAAGCTTCCATGGGGAAGCTGCTGACATCATGAAAATGCATGTTTGAAGGGATATCTGTTCTGTAGGACAGCTTTCTCCTTGGCACTGCTGTGTTGAATGCCACGGAAAATGCTCTTGAGCTAGGCAGGCACAAGCAGGGAAACAAAGTGTTTCCTGTTGAAGACAACAAAGGAACACAGCAGAGTGGCTTGAGAAGTCCCAGGTCTAACCATACCTGGACAAGGGATGGGGCTTAGGGCCCACCTTGGTGGGAGAAGGCTAGGAGGAAATCCTAATGGGCTCTCCCCACTTACTTCAACCTGAACTTGACTGGAAAATTTATAGATGAAAATTTTGTCCTTCCCAACACACAGATGAATTTTGAGGCTCAAGCAGCCTTTTCGCATCAGGCCCTAAAAAGGGGTTTCTCCCTGCAGCAGTCATCTAGATTTGCCCATGCAGTAAGCTGGAAGGATGGTGCAACAAAAAAGGGAAGTTTTCCTCTTTTAGAGAGGGGAAGCTAAGGCAGAAGTTTGTACGCTGATTTGTAAAATGATCCAATGATTAGCAGGAAGGAGTAATAGTGCTTTAATTTTCTCTCTTTGCCAAATCCACAGAATCATTTTTCTCTCATATCTTCCACTACTCAAATAACCGAAGTGTGTGCTGCCTTTACTGTTTGCCGTGCTAGAGGAGGGACGTCGTGACCTTGGGAACTTCAGGGCTTCGATTTCCTTTTAGAAACACAAGGTTATGTATAAAAAAAGAATGGGGTGGGGGGAAGACATCTTCCTGGATAAAATGTTCTGTTGTGCTAAGGGTGGCAAAACCAAACTTAGCTTTTATAATAAAAATAGTGTCACGTCCAATTTCCCCTCCTACCTCTGTCTAACTCCGAAGTGTTTTGAAGTAGCAGAGAGAGGTACTGCAATACAATCTGCAGAATATCAGCAATATTTTCAAGCATGTGGTAATGTTTTTCTACACACATAAAAGTGACCCAACCCTAACAAGGAACCAGACTGTTTCAAAAATAACTTTGACAACTCCTACAGCTATTTTATACTATGTTAAACTCGAGATTACTGACTTTTTCTGCAACTGGAAAACAGCACTGTGCTTGTCCTCATCCCGGCTGATATCGGCCAGTGGCGATCACTACAGCCAGCAGCCAGCAGGACATACTGGGGGTTTCAGCCATGTGCCCAAACCCCCTGCGTTCTGATGAATTAACACCTAGGAAAGACATGTGATGGATACAAATCCCTTTTTACGATATATCATTTAAAAGGCTTTACTCCTTTTACTGTGGCTTATCAAAGGCAGACATGAGTCTCATTTCACCCTGACCAACACCAGTGACAAATTCCAACTGATTTTGTTTGGGAACATAATTGGGCCTTTCATTGTCAAAGATTTCTTTTGAGAGCTGAGATTTGCATAGAATCCTTCTTCCCTGCAAAGCACTTTATTACAAATTACTGTGATTATCTCTAAACAACATAGGCATCTTTTAAAAATGACTTTTTTTTGTCAATTTACTATACTTAATGCTTATAAATTAATAACACTCATGGGAAGTAACCAGGACCAGACTGGAGAGTTGGAGAACTACTACTTTATGACAGTTCTCAAATTAATACCTTTTTTTTGCCTGTTACTAACCTAAGACAAACTACATTCCATTTGATTAATTAATGATGGGAAGCACAAGGAAACCATGGAAAAATTTAAACTGTGCTTTGAAATGGCAAATATTTGTCTTTTTGATATTCCTCAGTACAAGTTTGAAATAGAAATTATTGAAGTTCAGCAGCTGTATAAAAATGTTCCATAGCTAGAACACAGAAATGATTCAATAAGTTCTATGAAAAGTCAATTTGCATGAGATCAGCACCTAGCCTATAACGGGTGGTAATGGATTGTTGGCTTGATTTTATACCACTTGACATCAGATTACAATACACTGAATAAATGTTAACCTATAATCCCTTTAGTAAAAGCTGGCATTGTTTGTCTTCTCTTGTAGAGACCACATTGATTTTCTTTTATTGGATGCTCAAACGCTGCACCTCAGATTGATTACTTTGAATTAAATGTGCAGAGAACATTTTTATTATTCTAAAACAGGAGTCTTAACATTAAAGAGATGCCTCCCCCCTGCCTCACTGCTAAAAGTATGCTTTACCATTTCATTTGGATTTCTTTCATTTTCCCATTTCTTTTCAGGGCTGCTGTGATGCTGACCCCTGCTCTGCCCCTCTGCCCCTTGACCCTGACACATCTGACCAGTGAAGACTCTGGGGGTGGCAAATTAATAGAAGCATTGCTTGTTAATTGCATAAGAGGAAAGCCAAGAATTCATCACCTCAGTCATGGCCATTGCTTCCCTTTGACCTCCTTCTCCCACAAGGCTTTTGCTGGTGGTCACATCTGTGGTTTTTCTATATCCTACATATTTGCCGTATAATTATTCAGCATCAAACCTTATTAATCAAATCGATGCTGTGTTTTAAATGGAAATTGCTGGATTAATACAAGCATTCATTTCATCCTGAAAATCTTGATGGCTTTAGCACATGGAATCCAATTGGAATATAAAAGAAGGGATGTAGAGACCTGATTGAATTAGGAGAGGCATGCTGCACATTAAATTACATATGCCAGCAGGGGTCCATGCTTTTATAGTAAAATACTACTGTAGAGTATATACATCTTATACCTCCTGTGATTTCCTTACACTGGTCAGTGCTCTTGTGCTAAATAGGGCTATCATGGCCATTTATATTTTAAAATACCTATTTTTAAATGGTATCTGATATTTCATAGGAGCTTGTTTTATTTCACTTGCTTTAAATATTTCTTCCAATAGGCAGTGTTAACAGAGCAGCAAATGACATTGACATGTTGCTACTTCTTACTGCTTGGTTAAGGATATCTTGCCCTCTTCCCTACCTAGCACACTGTTAATTATGGATGAGTAAACAGTCTCAGTCACAAAAAAGAAGTCAGGAGAAGCATTATTGTCATGCTGTAAACATGCTAAACACCCTAAACAAACTGCTGCCTTCCCAGTTCTGTGATTTCTGGCCTCCTTTCCCACCTTGTACAAGTTTCCAGTTTGTTCCCAGTGAACCTGTCATGCAAAGGGCAGGGGTGGGAAATTAGAAAGTGATAAACCATAAAAAAAAGGCCAGTGATATTACAGACAGATTTGATGAACAACTTGCACTACTACTTTGGACTTGACATACGTGCTTCTAAAAACTGATTTTAAGACAAGTGCTCCCAGTGAAATCCATACGCTGTAAGTAAGGATTTTCTGTGACCTGCAGAGTGGGAGTTATTTTTGGTTGTTTGATAGCAGGATGTAAAGAGGAAAAAGAATGGGTAATGCTATATCATGTGCAAGCATTTTAAATTAGGACTGAAGAAACCCAGAGGAGAAAGGTGTGGCTCCAAAACTTCCTTCCCTCAATAGCTTGGGCCCCTGCAAGTGCTGAAGCATGCCGAAGATTGTTCTGAAGATCTTTGATTGCCATTGTCATGTTGAGATTTGAGCACCCAGCTTTGTATGATTTTCTCTGGGTAGTCTGCTTTTCAATGTGGGCCCACCTCCCACATTTTCTGTCTTTCTTTGCATTTGCCCAATTAGATACACCCAACCCCAAAAGCAAATGAGGACAACGCCGTTTTTGTGTTCATGAAATTCTGCTCACATTTTCACTAGGCTATACCAGAAGTTGTCCTGCATCAACAGGCACCCTTCAGGACATCAAAGTTTTCCCAAAACACAAATTTAGAAAAGAAGCATGGTTCAGAGAAGGAAACTGGAGCATGTGTCTCTTCTAGCTCAGCTAGAGCTCTGCCCTTTTCAGTATCACAGCACAGAGCAAAAGGGTGGGTGACGTGCTCCCTGGATGGGAGTCATCAGTAAAGATTTCTGTATGTCCCTATCCTCAGTGTGGCATGATAATTCAGGGGAGATTTATACACAAAATCCTCAGAAAATGCATTCTATAAGTAATAAAATGATGTGTTATCATGCAAATCCAGTCTTAATACAAGATTGAAATTACTCAAAAGATGTTTACACCAATGTAGTAATGAAACTGCATTTGGCAATCACAAAAACAAGTTACTATGGTTTATTTTATGACATAAATTATTTCATTTTAATATCTCTCCTGTCAAATTAGATGAATTTACTTACCAAACTTTATACATAGTTCATGATTAGTTGTAAAAGAAGATTAGTTATAAAATAAGTCAGCTTAATATCCAGACATAGGATTTTAATAACAACTTGATATACAAAGACTGTCAGGTGCTGTCTGCTAGTGAGAAATAAATAATACCCTAGACCCTTCACTGTAATTACCATCATTCAGTGTATGTACAGGATCTGCAGTGCAGCTTGTGCTGGCATAGAGTCAGAAGTGCTTAATGTCCCTCGGCTGGCTCCCGGTGAAAGCTGCACGACAGAACATTGGTGGGCTACGGGAAGGCGTTTGTTCGGCTGAGACCCACAGGTGATTTCCCACAGTGGTCCAAGTAGTGCAGATAGTTAAATGAAAGCTTTTTTTCCACATCCAAGTCTCTTAAAACCACATGGAACCATGATGGTGTAAAGATAGGTCCTTCTTTCCAGGGGTGAAAAGTCTCATCAATGTGTGGTGATGCTCCCTGGTCACTGACAAAGTCACATATTCAGTGATGCAGACACAGTGACTGCTTTCTCCAAAATTACATGTGGCGTACATATTCTCCAGACTGTTCTTTCCTTAATTTACCAGGAGGGGGAGAGAATGGATATCCATCTTTTCACACATGTGGACCTCAGAAACTTCATGTCCATATCCCAGCTAAGCTACCACTGCCATGTGCAAGGTGGATTTAAACAAAGCAGACAAAATAAGTGCTTAACCTTAAGCTCATGTTTCAGTTGTTTGGACCCAAACATGTTCCTTAACAGATTTGTTAAATAACAATGAACCATTGAATTGAAAACCAAATGATATACTGTACATCATGGCTTCTCTTCTCCCTACAGCACACACCAGGTTTATTTTCAAGCATATCTTCTTCTAAGTGACTGAACAAAAGACACTCTCCAACTTTTTGGAAGCCCCTTTGCACAAAGAAGTGACATTTTTGCCATGAATAAACTTTGTGAGGGTTAGGGATTGTAACAGAACAAATGCTTTCTATAATAGTCTGCAAATTACATGTTGTAATGTAAGAGAATCCAGCTGAATAAATAACATTCAAAGGACGAGCCCTCCATTCTTCTCCCAGTACAGTACAAAGATAATGGAAAGCATGTTCTAAGAATATAGCCATGCAGATAACAAGCGATAAAACATACAATGATCCAGTGAAATCTTTCTGAAACACATAACTGATAACAGCTAAACATTTTTCAAAGAAAACATTTTCAAAGTGTTCATGTTTTACGTTTTGCTATTTAAAGGAAAAAAACCAACAACAAAACAACCACAAACAGACACACAACAAAACAGCGGAACTCTAAAAGACAGATTTGTGCAAATTGGGCTTAGTCCTCACTGCCTGTATCACAGAGAGGTGGGAAGAACACAGGCTTACACCTAAACCTTCCTGAAAAAGGAGTGACTAAGGAATTTACAAACTCAAGTGACATATTTCTTTGTGTAATATATGCGTCTATTTCACAAGTTTTCTAATGCACAGACATGGTGGGGGAAAGCATCTGAAATACATAGGCTGGCTTTTGGTTAAGAGACCACGTTTTAAATACACGTATTACCTGTTTTTTAACAACAGAACAATGCAGGAGGCTGAAGGTTTAGACCAGCCCGATATCCCTCTTCATACCGGCTCCTCAGATAGCCCAGGACATCTCAACAAACACTTGAAATGCTACCAAACCCTAGCCGCCACTTCACATGATTTATGATGTCATTAATGTCAAGCTATCAGTGGACAAGAGTAAAAGAGACAACAGCAAAGCTGACTAAAAACAAATAGTTTTGATTAAACTCAAGGACGTTTGGTACAGCTTTCAGCAAAAAGGCATTCATCATTTCCGAAGCTGACCTTGTTTTTTTCATCCCAAATGCAAACATAATACGTGTAGGGATTCCAAGAAAATCTTCGAACCAGACTGTAGCTAAATTCCCTTTTTAAGGCAAAAGTAATTAACAGCAGCACCACCGCCTATTTTCTGTGGGGTCAGTTTTGTCAATAATTGCCCCAGCACCCTAAAACTTGCATTTTTGTGTTAGTTTGGGTGTTTTTTTTTTCTTTTCTTTTTCTTTTTTTTTTTTCTGTAAGATACGAAGACTGTCCTTTAGGTCTGAGGCACCTTTCATCCCAGGAAAAGAGATCTCTATAGTATTTTCAGAGATCAGTATCCACAGATGCACATCACCTCATAATAAACAGATGATGACAACACAGACTAATGATAGGCAGAATAGAAAACAATAATTAAAAGAAAAGAAAAAAAAAGGGAAAAGAAAGCATGCCAAGTGGAATAAATTATTTTCATAGAGAATCCCTATCTGTATGAATTCAGAATTACTCTGGAGGTCTTTGGCTTAGTTTTACAGAACGAGGAATAAGAATCGTAAATGCACTCTTAACAGATACAGAAAATATTTGGTTGTCTTTTTAATCCTGATTTTTCTGTTTGAAAGACTATAAATGCATGTGTTGTTGCAATGTGCATGCAGACACGTTCTGTGTACGTGTGTGTATTAACACATAAATAAAAGAAAGTATAACAGAATTTTTTTGCCAGGCAACCTGGAGCTGAATCAATCCACCTCAGGAATCACGTTCCCGGCCTCTAACAGATCTGCTATATATATTCAAAATACAGATGGAAAGTAATATTTCAAGCTTTAAAAATATTATTAAAAACCTTTTTTCCATAATAATAGGTATTATTTTTGGAGCTAATGAGGATTTGTACAAAAGTTCATCTTCCTTAGAACAGGAGTAGCTGCTTCCCTCTAAATCTTTAAAATCTTTACAAAAATCTCACTCTCTTCTGCTCTCTCATTCTAATAATCAGCTTATAGTATTATTATTTCACAGTCTATAGCAAGGTTAAATATGTCCTTCCAGCAAACATGCCTTTCATAACTTAGCATGCAATTAGATTATTAATGTAAAATTACAGAAGGGCTATTATGGCTTCAGGACAAAATAATTAAATGACTGTATTTCAATTTTAATTGTTTATACAAGTACCTAAAACTTTTAATTTGCTTTTTTTTTCGTATCATCTTATTATAATACATAACCCAAATAATATTCCCCCGCTCTTTAGGTATGTACCATGAAAATGAATGGTACATACCACCTCCAGTTGCAAACCTTTTCTCAAAACGCATTTGAAACAAAAATTTTTCCCTCTAAAATTAGTTATATTTATTCTGATTAACAACAACTTTCTGCTTAGAGCTTTTATGGGAAAAAGACAGGCTGTATTATAAGTATTAACTGTGCATGAGAACATTTGTAATATCACCCTTGGAGAATAATAAACAGATACTAGAGATTGAAATTCTGACATAGTTTACAGAACAATAATCCAAACATCTGTTATAATGACAAGGGATTTGAGCAGAATAGAAAGTACATGGGAAAGCTATGCTACTTTTAGTACAGTTATAACGTTAAATCAAAGCACTGCAGCTCAAGGCAGCTTGCTGCTAATATAAACAATTTTCTACATATTCCTGGGCCACAAGCCAGATCTCAGGATTCAGTTACAAGCACAAGGTCAAGAGGGAATCAACGGTATGAAATTACCATGTATGAATCAAAAGAATAAATGGATAATTAAGGATGAAAACAAATTAGAAGGTATACTCTCACTTAACTCATCAAATAAATTTGCTGAGTAACTTCATGCACTGAATATGTTGTAGGATCTGCAGAGGCTTTAATCCATTTATTGCTTAAATCCACAGCATCAGCATTTTTTGAGTCAGGCTTACCAAATCACCTTTTTATGTGTACTTCTTTCTATGTCCAACATCTGACTACAATTATGAAGATAAATATTTAATCATGTCATTTGCTCAAGAGAAAAGTAAATAGGATTTATTTGAAAATTACATTCTTCCCTCTATATTATACCCAGGAATACCAAACTTATATCTCACTGCTGGTCTCATTTCATCTTCCACACCCAAAGCAGGTCTTTTCAAGCTGCAGCAAATGTGAAAGATTCACTGTAGCTGGTGTTAAAGAGGGCTTTCCTGCAGAAGACTTTCAAAGAAATCTCCACAGCGATGAAAGGTTATGCATGTGTTTCTTAAAGGGCACATTCATTTTTTTTTATTTGCCCACACCAGGAAACATGCAGCCATGTGTGAGCTACTTGCAGGTCAATAAATGTTTTGGGCATGCATGGGCATGGTAACTCATAAGAGTTAGGAGGAAGAAAACAGCTTCAAAATGTTAGCTGCGAAAACGTCTTTCTGTCTTTCTCACTTGGCTTTACTCTACTAGATTCAATGGCTGCTCAGCATCAGCACATTTAGGGAGTTCATCCTAAATAACTGTCTTATACCCGTGATTTCAACAGGGATTAATGTTTTCGTAAGAGTATGTCTCCTCATTAACTACTGGAAAATGCTGGGCAATCAGCTCAGACCTGCCTCACATGTAGAAAGTTGCAGCTGGGTGACAGGAGTCCCTACAAGGACACGTTGCTTTCCATCACTCCCAGCTAAGTTCAGTATTTCCCACAAAATACAGCCTGAACATGTCCAGAGCAAACTGCCCCCCTCTTTCCATGCATTTCCATGAAAAGCTGCCAGTAATGGTTCAATCTCTGCATCCATTTAAGTCACAGTCATTCTCTTAAAATGTCTGCAATTACTGCCAGTTACTGATTGTTTTAGTAGCAAGGACATGAAACAATGAACTAATTTTTTGTAAGCAACTGAGGACACATTATTTAATAACTTCGGATTGCTACAGACTTGCATGAAATTATGACCACTGACTGCTCTTAAGGTGAAATGTCCTTTAACTGGTTTCATAACCGTGAACGTATTGACAAAATGCAGCACATCATGTTTTTCATAATGGTGACATTATCAGTTCCTTTGATTCAAAAATATATGGGTTTGAGTATTTATCTGTGAAAAAACTTGCTGATTTTGTTCCTCTGCAGGATGATTTATAGTCCACCTTCTTTCCAGAGGTTTGCTAAAATCAGATGCTGCAATCAGCTGTAACCATCAGTATTTCTTCTTGCTAGCCAGGAGAAGCTGGGGGCTGTGATGTTAGATCTCATAAGATGCTGAGATACATCAGTTCTCAGATCAGATGTTGGAACTTGAAATCTGCATCAAGAGGGCTTAGCCCTTGAAGCCACAGAACTGAGAAGGTCATTTAGGACCTTCTGAAAACTGCCAGAACTGAACAGCAGCTGAAGGCTGTTGACTAGCTGGCTAGTGATGCCAAAACCGCACAGAGTAACTGCTCAGAGACTCATTTTGTCTTTAAGCAGCAAAGGTATTTATTTTGTGCAACGTTGTGGAGCTAGCCGGTTCACACGGGACAGACTAGTTCCGAAGTTTTCAGTGAAAAGTCAGGTAACCTAAACAAGCTTTTGTGAGAGGTTACATCTTTACATACATATTCATTTGATTTTGACACCCAGTCATTCAATTCATAATAGGTGGGATCTAGGAGGAATAAACCTTTCAATTTTCTTTGTTCAGCGATTTCCTGACTCAGTCTCCTTATCTCCTTCAGGTGCCCACCTTATCTTATCTAATTATTCAGAGTACATTCCTTTACTTTAACATCATCAGTGGAACCTTTTCTTATTCAGAGTACTTTTCTTATTTTTCAGAGTACATTCTTTTAACATCATCAATGGAACCTTTTCTAATTATTCAGAGTACATTCCTTTCTCAACACAAACAGAGCATCACCCAGAGCATTGTATCAAACTCATCCTGAGCAATCTTTTTAAGACCTTGTTCTGTTTCACTAGATGGAATAAACTTCGGCTTATCCAGCTGTAGGACAAGCATTCATTTCCAAAGAAAATATCCCTCCTCTTGTTACCATTACTTTTGTTACCATTACGAAATGGTTTAATAACCATTAAGTGTATCCCACTTTGTGAGTACTACCACATTTACTCGCTGATCTCACTGAAGATGAATACTGAATAAGAATAGTACACAAAAAACTTGAAAAAAAAAAGAAGATATCATGAAGCCATGAAGACTGTGCTGTATTTTCATGCTATGTGTGGCCCACTCTGAGATGTGATCCTGGTCATGTCCTTATTGAACCCCAGCACATCACCCATCCTTGCACCCGCAGAGCCTCTCCTCTCCCTGAAGGCAGCGTCAGGAGTAAGCCTTGGAGTAAGGCCAGCACCTTGTGGTCCACGCTGATGTGCTGTAAGAAGACACAACAGCAAAGTAGGTTTCCATCTCCCAGCTTCCCCCTCAGGCACTTGGACAATGTTCATTGTATGTGCAGCGCTTTGTTCCCATCAATTGTTTTTTACTATGCTAATATTTCCAGGAATGAACTAATTAAAATTAAGGGAAGACTTCTGCATGAGAAACAGATTAAGGACTAACAAGAGAAGGCACAGAAACCTTCCCAGTTTTGTTTCTATGATGGAATGTCAACTGATTACCCTTCATCTAGTGGTACTAAGTCTTCACCTCTTGAGTTGTGTGTGCAGCTAGCCTTACATATTGTACAGGCCCATTGGTGACAAGGAGAAAGTTCCTGAAAGCGTGTTTTAATAGCACTGTGTCTCTAAACTCAAGCTTTTTTCAGGAATGTCACTGACAGATGTCAGCACCACAGTTCCTCAGAATAGGGGAGAGTGGGACTGTCCATGGGTGGTCATTGTTCCCTGACACACTTGCTCCTTAAAAAAACCTCTTATAGGCTGTACTAGGGGCACTAATTTTTCAAAGCATTTTCTCCTTTAGCTTGATAAATACAGTATTCTTACATAGTGTGTTTCCTGAATGAGAATCAGCAGTACTTGACAGCAGCATTTTTAGAAGAAAGGCTCTAGATTTATTTTTAAATTCTAGGAACTTTAATGTTGAATATTTAATGCTGAGTATTTCTTTTTTTTTTTTTTTAATCTAAAATGTTATATAGCAATTTTATCCCCTCTCACAAAAGCTAGAATGCAAAATGATCAGTCTGCTTGTCAGTGTGGGACAATTTTTTAAAATACATTTGTCTTTTTGGTTTAAATTAGTTCACAAGCTAACTCACACAAGCTACAGAGACATGTCAGAATGGAGACAGCAACTGCATAAAAGAGTCAACAAAAACATTTCTTCAAAAGAATTTTACATCACTTTTGGATAATAGGGAAACATCCTGTCCTACAACTATCGAGTTGTAGATAGATACAGATCTAGGTATTGAGGGAAAAGTCACTGGAATATTCTGGTTGTTGATTTTTTGTTTGTTTCTTTCTTTTTAAAAAAAATATCTGTTTTTATTTTGGTTGCATTCTCAGCAAGAATACATTAAAAATGTGGTATTGCAGGGCGTTGAAGCTACAACTGAATTCTTCTGTCAATACCTATGCACCCAGTTCTTCCTGATTTTAGTAACTGAGCTCTTCACTCTTGGGCAGAAAGAAGGGGCTGTAAAAAACTGGTAAAAGGCACCACTGAATTAATGTATTTAAGTTGCTCCAGGAGGGATGGATATTCAGGGCTGGGCTGTAGAAGGATTCAGACTTTGATAGTCACACGAGGGGAAAATACCATAGGGAGGTAAAAATGTACGGTTGGGTTTTTCCTAGGCTTTTTTGGCTATTCCACCATGGCTATCTGCAGGTGTGTCTTCTCATAAAGGAAGCCTCCACCATTCCCAGGCCAGCATTACAGAAGGTATCCTCACCTTGGGATCTCAGCAGGGATGTAAGGAAGGAAGCAAATACTGGTTGGACTTAATGCAGTAAAGCCCTCCTTCCCTACCCGGTGTGGGAGTAAAGGTGTGAATAATAGGGTACGAAGTGTCTAGCAAAACTTTTGTCCAAGGCAAATGCCTTTGCTGCACAAAACAGAAGCTACAGAGGAATTAGGGCTGTGGGAATTGATTCCCAGTCCCTTGTATAAGGATTATTTTTTTCACCTGAGTGACTGTGCCAGTGCCAGGGGTTGTAACTTAAAAGGTCTGTAAATGTCTGTGAATAAAAATATTTCCAGGATGGATTGCGAG
Organism: Falco cherrug; assembly: GCF_023634085.1. Taxonomy (NCBI): domain Eukaryota; kingdom Metazoa; phylum Chordata; class Aves; order Falconiformes; family Falconidae; genus Falco; species Falco cherrug. Next base: position 79,356,073 of record NC_073720.1, read on the forward strand.
GTGGGGATGCTTAAACATCACCTCTTGCTTAAGGCTGTGCCTGAAGTGGCAACCTAGCCTTTAATTTGATTATAGCATGTTTTGCCAATTATACCCAGACCAGCAACGAATTGAGGCACATGAGTACCCCCCTGGGAGCCGGTACACCTACACCTAAAATTGAGCACATGTTCAACTATTTTTCTGAGTAAAGGTGCATATTTAAAATTACAGCTTTATTAAATTATTCACCACCATCAGTGACAAGACTTCAAAGCTATTCTTGGGCTTGTCCATGAAGGATGGGAAAATATTAGAGTTTCTGGTATACGCTCGTGCTGAAGCATTTGAGGTGATTGTCTCATTCCAGCAGTTAAATACTATTGTATTTGTCAAAACAAAATTGTAATCTTGAGAGTGGGTGCCACATAAAAATGCCATGTTAAAGGAAAACTACTGTGGTTAGTTCTAATGCTTTTGCTAGTTCAATGATTATTTGCTAATAAAATCATTATTCAACTAAAATTTAGTAACTGGCCTACAAAAGATGCAAGCAAACTTGTAGTGCTCATCTCATCCCTCAGCTTTTTCAGGTTTTTAATTTAGGATTCTGTTCACATTGTGAATAAGACAATGGGTTATGTTTTAGAAGTTTGTGTGCCAGTTCTCATTCTGCAGTGCTTCACAGATCTCATGAACTTACTGCTGAAATTTGCCATGTTTTACCTGGCATCTGCACTAGGAGTGTTTCCTTTTTTTGCAGAGATCTCACCTTGTTATAGAAGGCAATAATAATTAAAACTTTTTGCACTGTCTTTGGACATTTGTTCTGTGTGGAGTTCAAAGCAACACTGGAAACTCACAAATGAGTCACTGACACCATTTTCTGCAGCATTTGAGGATATCTTATGCATTTCCCATCCGTGTGCTGACAAAGTCCATACAAGGGAACACATGAAGTCTTGTGAATTCCTAACCTGAGATGATTCAAGCAGTCAGAAGTATTGAAATGCATAACCTCTTTTTTTTTCTTTTTTTTTTTTTTTTTGTTGATATCTTTCTGCAAGTGTCAGAAGGAAATGGACAATATCATTAAATTAAGTTGGGAACTTTGTATATTAGTATGGATAACTCTGACATTTGGACTATGTGCTGAATTAGTAGCAGGAAGGTGCTCGGATTGAAATGCCCATGATCCGAAGTGCTGGTAGATGTAAAGTACCTCCTTCCTGAGGTTAAACCTCTTAACTGTCCACAAAATCCAAGCTGGTTGTTTGCCTCACAAGTTGCCTAACAACAAAGAGTCCTTTACTGGTGGTATCTTAAAACAATTCTAAGCAATGTAAGCAAATTTTGTACAAATGTGAACGGTATTGCTCAAATATTCAAAATGCTACAGCTATAGCCTATTAAAAGCCTGACTCAATTTCATATGATTGCTGTATGGGAATGGAAAAGCCGTACTGAAGAGGCACACTAAGAGGAAGGAAGAGCTGCTGTGCATAAGCTTCACAGAAGGAAACTTCACCTGGGATAAAAATTGGGATCTCCTTTAACCCACCTTAAGTAAAGAATCTGACGTGTAATGGAGATGGATTGCTACATCTCATAAATCTGGCACTTAAATGCTACTGGTTATGACTACGACTGACAGTAAGATTTAGTTTTGCATATCATCCCCCAGTGGCTAAATAATTACTAGTTCAGTTCATCTTCATTACAACCGCTATCGTCCACTCTGCCCTTTGAAAATCAATTGGAAATGGGAACATGTTTTCAGATTGATTTTTTGGGTTGTATTTGCAACAGCAAAAGTTTCCATCCTCACCTCTGTTGTATAGACAACACGGTAATCTCTGCACTGTTCTGAAAGACTCAGGGGCTTTTCAAAGCAGTGAAGGTGGCTGGCAGGGGGGTAAAAATGGTAGTGGAGCAGGCTCAGGTACTATAATGTTGATCTGAATTTTCATTCTTCCCTTGAAGGTGCACCTAACATTGGTATCGCATATATTTTTACATAAAAGATAAAATAATCATGCATTCCTTTTCTTTCTACATGGATTGCCTTAAACACAGATTTGTCGTGAATTTCAGCGCCTATAAATAGCTAACACATTCAGCAGTAGTTACAAGAAAGTATTGTATGTCAACAGGCTTAAACAAAGTACATCAATCCAGGCTTGTAGCATATTTTACTATGGTATTGTGGATCTTTAGATGTGACAGGTGACAAAATGGATAGTGATACTTATGTAATCTTGAGTACTATTTCCAAAAGTATATTATTACTGGTATCCTCAAACAGATCAAAACGTAGATTTCCAGAACAGAATGATACGCAAGATACACTGCTCTGAGACATGAGGAAAAGGCGGCATTTTCTCAGTCCCAATGACCTATAAAAGGCTCTTCTGTGCATACAGCCTGAATCAACATTTTATACTTTGAAATAAATGCATGCTGTAGCCTATAAATATAAGACAACAAAAGCATAAATGCACCGATGTCTGCTAAAGCATTTGGCCGTGTTCTCTGCTGCTGGGACATCCCGCGCAGGTGTACACATAGGGGCATATTTTCACACATTTTCACATTCATAGCTGGCACAGGCATGACAATTCCTTTCAGTGCCGTTGTGCCAAATATAAAAAAAAAGGCTATTGTACTTCATAAGAAAGTTGATGTTTCAGTAATTATTGTTAATTGGGGGATTCTTAAAAGAGGATGAGCACTGTAATGAATGACATTTGGGAAGAGTTTTTATGCTTACCTGCTACGATACTTTTTGAAAGAAGACAACTTTTTATTGAGTAATGTTATGTTGACTAACGTGATATTTGATGGTGGGCCAAAAATTTCATGCACATTGCCTGTTTTCCAAGCGAAAAAGCATCTTTGCTTAAGCCATTGAAAAGTAAGTGCTTTCCTGAAAACAGTTTCACAGCCTGATTTCAGCTGTGTTGTGGCCACTTAATTATCAATGTCTACATTGATGGGGCCAAGAGCAGGGCCAGTGCAAGGGTTTTGCCCTTCTGCTTTGCCCTCACACTTTTTTTAAACTCTCTTTTTCATACCATGGCTGCTGTACAACTTCATCCTGGTGCAACTGGCCTGCATACCGGTTACCCAGCCTTGTGCATTGGATTAGGTCTTCCTCCTGGGCAGGGGCTGATTCTCACATCACCTAAAACCATCATCCCTCTCGCCACCCTGTCATTTCCCCCTCTTTTCCAGGGACTGACACAGTCACTCTTGTATTCTCATCCCACACAGGTGGCTTTCTTGTTTGGAGCAGACAGGGAGTCAGACATGCAGATTGACTGATTTAGAGAATAATTCTCCTATTTTCTGTACGAAGACTAACAGACTGCAGAAAACAAGCCCCTCTCATACAGGATAATAATTATGTTTTAAATAATATAATAGGTGGAAATACAGTTTAAATAGTGACTGAAGTCAAGAGGAAAATTACAAAAGCTGGGTAGCTTCTAGTTGTGCCAAACATATTTTGAATTCCAAGTTACTTCTGCTTTTAAAAAGAAGAAACTGACAAAAATCTGCCTTGCCTGTGTGTTGCCACTAATTTCCTATGATGACTTCAGCACTAGACAGAAAGGCCTCTATACTGAAACAAGATCCCACACATCTGAATTAAGAGTGGGTTTCTGGAGTTCAAATGCTGCATGAAATATTAATGAGAAGATAAGAATTGGGCATCTGGAGCTTTTTGACCCATTCAGATATGTCCATTTGTACTTGCACTTCAACTGTGTTCAGCAGGGTCTAGACAGATTCCCCCATGCAGTTTAGCCTTTGCAAGATATTGCTTCCTTTGAATATGTTTGTCCTTTTAGAGAATTTGTATGCTTAATTTAAGTAATACGTATCTCCCTGTTTAAATCACAGGAGAATAAGAAAAAAACAATGAATTTTTTTCCACTTCTCCACTTTTGCAAATTATTTTCCCTTTTGCAATATGTAGCTAGAGCAATTGGACAAGAATATAACTGTGACTTAAAAAGAAATTGTGCAAAATTTAGCTCTCTCAGATGTCATTTGCACATGGGAAAACTATATGAGTTTAGAGTCTAATTTACGTACATTTCTGCAGTATTCAAAGAGTAATTCTGTGGGCTTATAATTGTTTAAGAATGAGAAAAAACGTGGGTGTTTCTTATAGTACTACTCTGTGCAGTTCTAACAAACATATTAAACCCCCAAGCCTCAGTAAAACCACAAGCTTATTTGTCAAGGAAATGAATGGGAAAGCCTTTTGGTTCATACAGTCCCAAAAATAGGATTTATTTACACACTCCATGGAAACTGTATCCTCTAAAACTGCATCCTAACTACAAATATGCACACATCTATTCAACATCTTGCCAAAGAGACTAAAATGACATTATAAAGAGTGAAAGAATGCTAAGCTTGCAAAGTCAAACATTCAAAATTTAGTAAATGCCAGAATTCAGATTGCCCAGGCAACCTTGCTTCTGACAACATGTGATGATAGATTTAATCACAGTGTCATCTCCACATCTGACCCTTCCTGTGGTTTCTCAGAGGTTGCTCCCAGAAGTGCAAAACCCCACTGCCTTCTACTTAGTGACAGTTTCTTCAGGCAAGGACCAAAGTCTGGAGCAGGCCGCCCTGTGCACTAGTTCTTCTCAGAGACAGCCCATCACAGCTGGCCAGCGCAGTCCTCATGCCCATCTGCACTCCATCTCCCATCTCAGTAATTTTTTTATTTTTTTTTTAATGTTTTTGTTGTTTTATTGTATGGTCTATGTGTTGTTTTGGTAGGAAAAAGTATACTCACAGTTACATCCATCCTCTTGCAGAGGAGAGGCAGAAGAGAGTCTTTCTACTGCATCCCAGGTGCTTGCATCCAGGAACCACCTAATAAATTAACCCTTCTCTGTATGCACAAGCAACAAAATTTTTGTGAAGATGCACTTTTCAGAAACTTCCTAGAAGGCAACTCTGGATCTGTCGAGTTTACCTGTTGTATATTACCCAAACCTTTAGCCTCACTGAATTAATAAAATGAATGGTGTTCAATGGATGAGTAACTACTCAGTATTTCATTTATTTAATTTTTTCCATTATCTGTTTTAGTCCTTATTTATTGGAAGAGATAGAAACCCTGGACTGATTATAAAGTAATAAATTGGTTAATGTCCTCTGGAGCATATCTCAAAGTAGTTTCTAGGTGAATCCCAGGTATTAGTGCACTTATTTTCATAATATACACTAAAATTATACACATACAGATTATATGAGCCATACAAATATAAAGTACCCCCTATCATTTTCAGGTGACTGTACTCAGACTCTATGTAGAGCAGTTGGATTTACATTCTTACCAGAATAAAATATCCATTTGCCATAGAGCATACCAGTTCAAGACAAAATATTCAAAGCATTTAGCTGCCAGCTTGCTAGATCTATACTGACCTTATACCACAACTAATTTTTACTATTTTCAATATTTTTAAGATAGTTTACATGTTGTCTTAATTTGAGCAAATATGCATCAGCATTCATGAGCACTCCTAAATGCACCCCCCTGATACCTGCCAAATTTCAAGACACCCTTCAAGCAAAGGGCTGTGTACATTGTTTGATATGACGTGATCAAACCCATATACCTTTCAATCTGTGTTCTTGGCAACAGCCAAACCACTTTGAAAAACAGCAGCAGCCTGAAGCAAATGTCTTACTGAATGCAAAATCTTAGACTGACCAACTAAAAAAAAAAAGAAAAAGTAAAAATTGAAATTTCCATCTTCAGCGCTTGCCTGAAATAACAATGGACATGGATTTTTCTTGCGCTTCCTAGCAGGACCTAGACAAACTAGTGCTCTGTCCAGAGGACCAAATTTGTCTCATACTTGTCATGTTCATTTGTTTAACAAAGAGCACAAGCCATTACCAATTGTATGTGTATTACTTAATCTCACTTAATCTTTTTATGATTCTGGGAGCAAATAACTTGCGAAGTAAGAGGGAAAGCACACAGAATCCAAGTACCAGGTATATCTTGTCAAATATTGACTTTTTAATTATGGAAATTATACATTAATGTTCTCCCAGGAAAGCAAACAAGGAGACTAAATCCCAGCATCAGGAACAGTAGGGGATAACCTAATCTGACATAATTTCTGTGTGTTGGTTCTGTGCTGTGCCCAGGTGCTTTATCCACATGGAGCTGATTCCAAACTTGCTCAGCCTCTGCTGAGGATGAGGGGCAGCCATTTTTCATGTGACGGTAGAGATGAGAACTACAGACTCTGGTCTGGAGACAGCCCCTGTTCCAAGGACTACAGAGTAGGAGGCACCTCTGCAGAAGAAGGGCACCTACTGCCCTTGGTCTGCCCTTTGCTTCCCACCCTGGGGGGAGGTGTCTCCTCCTTGCCTTCCCACACTGACCCTTGCCTTTTCAAAGGAAGGTTTGCTGAAGGTTGTGCAAGGAGACATTCTGCACCCTATGGGCCTTGACCTCCTGTGACCTGCTTTCGTTTACATTTGCTCACCCACAAACCTGGAGAAACCTCACCTTCCCAGCTTGCCCCACTCAAACCTGACATGCCTGGCATGACCAATTAACCTGGTCCCTTGAGATGGCTCCGCAAATTGGAGCAGCAGCCAAGGCCGTAGGGTTGTACAAGACAACCCCGCTGAAAAGCAGTGGGTTTCCAATTCAATCACCACCCTGTGGCAGCAAAGCCTGCTCCCCTGAATGCTGAGACAAATTTAGCCTGGTCAAGGGCTTAAGGCCACCAGGGTGTCTCACTTTACCTGTTGGGCTGTGGATGAAGGTAGTTAAGTTACCTGAAGGGAAAAGCAGATCCTTCTCGATGTACTAATTGCAGTGCTTCCAAATGAAGGAAACAGTGAGGACAGAGCAATTTTGGGCAGAATCCATGCAACTTACGCTCTTCTACAGGGCAAGTAATTAAAGACCTGTGAACTTTCAGCTCTCTGTTCATGTTGGGCTTTCTCATCTCTGAATCTCAGCATTAAATACACAGATTCTTCTTATTGTACAGACCTTGCTCCGAAATGAAAAAGTCCTCATGTACAAACATCATTTTAATTCAAGTCAGTTGCTTGTGATAATCTATGGACAATATTCATCAGACAGTGGTTTCATCCATTATCTATTTCTGTCTATTGGAGACACTGAAATACACATGAAAAGTATGCAAAATTTGTTTTGAATGATTGAATCTAAAAAGGGGGGGGGATTGCTCAGAACAGACATCTTTTTAGTCATGGTTTTCATTGAAATGTATCTGTTCAAATTCCCTAGGCCTGATGTCTTCCCAGTTGGTGGTGATTTTTTTTAGTATTGATTTGAATTCAACAGAGCTAATTTCATTAAGACATTTAGGTTTTCCCCCCCCTTGAATTATTTAAATATTCTTGATGTGAAAACATGCCAAAAATGAAACTGGGGGGGGGGGGGGGGGGGGGGAAAGCAACACAGGAGGAAATTTAAAAACTGTAAAAGAGAGGTTGTAAGGAAATCACTTATGTGTACCTTTTTTAGTACAATAATTTTATTTTTGTTATCATACCTCATATTTCTTTAGAACTTCCAGGTATCCTGGTGCCATAGTCATGTCAATGGAAACAGCTACATTTTTTAAAGCATCTACTATCATCTTAAAACATATGTAACATCATCTGCTGGCTTCAGAAAAAAAAAAAATATCCTCCTTTAGCTTGCCTTTGCTTTCCTAGCATTGGCCAGCCTCTTCCATGGCTCGTCCCTTGAACTCTGCAGAACAGTGTGAACAGAGCTAATAAATCCATACCCTGCCTGGAAACTGTGCATTCAGAATTACGTTAATGTCTGTTCTTCTACCAGAACTTCAGCAGTCTCTTTGGTCTGTTTTATAATATACTGAAAGCAAAGAGTAAATGACAGGGATTCCATTTAATTCTTCTGTGTGTATTTTTTTTTTCTTTCCCTGCCAGATATTCCTATCGCCAGCAGCTGCCAACATGTATATCACCATTGACAGAAATATGTCCTGCCAGGCCATCTAGTGCTTTGAAGTGGCTGGCATCTCACTAGCTGCATGTTGACCACTGTTTTGGAGCTCCCGGTATGTGGACACAAACCAAGCAATGTGATGACAGGCTAGAGATTTTCTGTGTATTGACAGAAAGAGTGCTAAACATGAAATTAAGCCATAGAGGAGTTAATATTGGACTGCTTTCTTGTAACCAAAACAACGTGTACTTCACTGTATGTAGGATTTAAATAGTGTAGCAATGCCCACAGATTTCTGAGTCACGCTAGATCTAAATTCTGTAGAAAATTCAAATGAATTAAGCTTTCTAAGATTTTCATTAACTGAAAAGCGGCAATGAGTGAAAGAATTATGCAACTGAGACTTGTGAGGCTACAAAACAGGAGTTGCTAGGGGTGAAGATTCACAAATGTCATAGCAGAGTGGGAGAAAGTTGAGACTTCTGCTAACTAAAAAGAGGTAAGAGAATTTGGGATTTAAAGCTGAGATGACTGATGTCTTCAGCCCCAGCATAGAGCTACACTATCATCTTTCGGTGGCTGCATAGGGGTATGTAGAACAAACATAACATTTGGGGACATTATTTTCTCACTTTGTCAACAACCACCTTCTCTTGTGTCTTGCATGTACCATATGCATGTTAGAAACACCATCCTATTACTGGTGTCTCAATACATTACAGTCATGGTATAAACATACACATTTGTTGATATTAAGGAACACAGAAGTAGATGGGACCTCCTCAATCACCGATCCCGGTTCTCTCTTGTCATAAGTAAACAAACCATGTAATCACTTTCATCAATTGATCTAGCTACAGCAGGCACTAATTAAATTTTCAACTCCTATTAAATTCAGCATTAGTGAAGAAGAACGGAGCTGAATATTTCAGCTAAAATTGTTGATCTTGACATTTAAATATTCATCATTAAGCTTCAGAGCTAGCAGCCTGTCATAGAAGGGACTTCAGGTTCTCTCTGTGTAACTGTTGACAAAGAAGGTAATTTCTTGTCTTTCTCTTTGGGTTTGGAAGGGTGTCCTTATACCAATAAAGCCTGGAAACAGAGCTGTTTACAATGGAAAACCTAATTCTTTATCATTGTTGGCTGGTAAGTGATTTAAATACAGAAAGCTGATGCTTTCTGCACACGGTTCATTTATAACCCTTTGTTAAAAGAATCTGTGCCTCTAGAAATCACATCATGAGGCCAAACAACTATTAGAAAAGTTACACATGGAAAATGAAAGTAAGAAAGAAAACAAGCCATTTTCCTCAGTGATTAGAAACAACTCCTTTATTGCTTGCTTTTCTTTGTGGCAGACCAGTCTTGGTCTTAATCTGCATTTCTTTTCTTTGATGCAATAGATAGTGAAAGAGCCTCAGAGCTTTGCTGCATTTGTTCTTTCTTACAGTTGCATTGGAATTATTAGTGATTTGAATTGTTGATGTTTAATGGTAAATATATTTAAAATATGGGTTAAATTAAGGTCATTGGTAACTAATCTGAATAAATAACCTCTAGTTATAGCCTAAATGACTCAGAGAGAGACTGCAAAAGTCCATTGCTGTGCAGAGGGACACATTAATACACTGTAGCTCTAGGGACATATCCACGTTGCAGTTAGAAGTGTCTGCAGCATAATCTAGAGATTCTCAAATTGGCAAACTAGCTTGAGGTAATACTAGAAGTCTAATTGCAGTAATACTGTTCCTGTGTGGGCTAATTTACCTTACTTCCACTGTGGCTGTAGTACTCACTTGCTCTGAGTAACCTTTGGCTTCCCGTTTGTCCAGCGATGTGGAGAACTGAATTAAATAACCAGATGTATTCCCTGTTTACCTTGATTAAAAGTAAAATTCGTAGGCCTGCTGAAAATTAATTTATTTCACCCTGCGAGTGCTGCAGGGTATTGCTGGATTACTCCTCACTGCTTCCCCATCTCAGGACTCAGCTGAAAGGTGACCCATGCCACATTAACCAGCCTGCGAGGCGCCTGCTTGAAGGGTTAATAAACAATGCAGATCTTAGGGAAGTCCATCATTAAAATCCAGAATGATAGAATAAAATGCCCCAGTGAAAGGTAGCATTGCCACAGTCTGGCCCTGTGTTACAGACTAGCAGGTAGGTGTTCTCTCCCTATGGGTTCTAGAAGTGATACGATTTTATCAAATAGTTATTAAATTTCAAATGAAAGACTGCTGTAGTGGCTTCAATGGCATGAAAAATTTGTTATGCTGTTAGCTTTTTATCAGCTGTTTTGTAACGTTTAATAAAGCTTGTCTTATTTGCCTATACATGGATTATCTAATATGAAATGAATTTAATTTCTTACGCTGCGTTTAAGTGTAGCTGCTCTAAAAAACAGTAGAGAATGTCCCTATGGCTATTTGCAAAAAGTCCAGTCAACAAGAGCTCAGCATATTTTTACAGGGCTGTCAGATAAATCTCTCTATGGAAGTTGCCATGCTCACAGAAATTCAATAGAGCACAGCTTGGTAGCATACACCACATGGAGTCTTCCCGAGGATTAAACCCATGTCTAGTTAAAATGTAAAGTTACTTTTAGAAAATATGCAAAAAGTGATTATTTGAAAAAAATATTACCGGATCAGGAAGAATCAAATTATATTGGTCAACAAGTATAGACTTGGTTTCTTTAAAATAAGTATCTTATATTACTTATACATGAAGAGAGGATCATGAGAAAGAGGAAGGGAGTTTTAACTATTAATGATTAAAATAAATCAGTATTTTGTGAGCACTGTTGCATTTATTTTAATGCTTGTAAATGTGCATTTTAATATGGAGCTCACACACTGGTATTTTAGATTATGTTTTCAAATACAAGTACAGAGATGTGCCTTAAAATTGTGCTCACTCACTGTATTATATAAAGGGGAAACTGGTGCAATTGCAGAATCAAGTAACTACATATGTAAGTAGGTCACAAACAAGCCCAACATACATACCTTCCTGCAAAGCCTCATGCATTTCACAGATACACCTTTGTGCTGCATTAAATTTATTTTCACTGTGTTTATACAAGCAGATGTTTAATCACCCATAGATCTTTCCCATTCACATATACCTGGTACCATGGGCTTGCACAAGGGTAGGAATCCAGGAGAAGCCATTAATTTCTAAATGCCATAGTGCACCCTGTACCTGCTGATGTGCAGAGCACTGACAGGCAGTGTACGCAGTGCAAAAGTACACGTTGTTCGCGGTAGAACAACAATGCCTTTGAAGAACATTCTTTTTTGCTCAAATTACGTGTAACAGTAGTGCAACTTTGGAGAACAATGCTTCAGCAACACTGAACTGGGCTAAAAAAGGGCAGATTACAGATTACGTTATGTGCAGCATTCATGAGCCTTCATCCTACATCACGCTCGTCTACTGACCATACAACTGCAAAAATATTAATTTATCTCATCCATCTGGGACTGGATTTGGGCTGAAAAAAACGGTATTCAGCTCCTAGTTTTTGATATTCTGATATTTCAGTCCATGTTACAGCAGTGAGTATTTGGGTTTCCTTTTCTATGTTTGCATGGTCAGATCTGAACGCTCCCCATTTCTGAGAGTCCCTTGCTGGTCAACATGCACTGGGAAACTTGTGAGGGTTATGTTTTGTTGTCCAAACTGGAGAACCTTTGCTCTGAGGAGCCCTGGCCCCAGGCATCCTGGTGCTGGGATGGTGGCTGTGCATCTACAGATCTCATTGACATTACTGGAGCAGAATGAGCCCCACTCACATTTTAACTCCATAAGGAATAAACCAAAAATCACCGTAAAATTAAGGCCTTTATATACAGAATAACAAGGGATGCTGCTAGATCTCTGACACTTGAAATTTACTTTTTGAGAAATGAAAACTCAGTTACTGGGGAACAGCTGAAAGTTTTCTGTGCTCATCTAGCACTTTTTACTTTTCCCTGGGAAATGTGCATCTTGTTCCTCCAGAAATACCAAACGGAATAATGACATTTGTATGTGCTACATTTACTATCAAAATAATACTGCAACACCTGCTCTGGTGTGCAATTGTGTGTAGTGTGGGTATAAAGAGGGAGAGGGATTCTTTATATATACATGCTCTGTGTGTGTATATATATATGTAAAATGTATATGTATATATACTTTTTCACGCTTTCATGAAGGCAGAAGTCACTCTAAAAAAAAAAAAAACCAGAAAAAGACTGCACAAAACTAGAGGCCCGACCCTAAGCTGTTGTGAAGTGTACAAGCCTGCAGATTAAATGAGAGCTTTGGAAGTTACTTAAGCAGAATCTAATTTTGAAATCCACTTCTGTACCTTCAGACAGGGAGGAGGGGATGGGAGGGACTGCAGCATTTTGCTTATAGACACCGTCCTCTCCGTGATGTCTACCTGCAGCCCATGGGGGGCTGGTTTCCACTCTGCTCTTGAAACAGAGATCAAGTACTATTGCCAGCACACATTCTTTCCCTTTCAAAAATTTCACAGGTTCAGAGTCATGATAGGAATTATAACTTCTGGCAAAATCATGGTGCTATTACTTTTCTTTCCGAATCTGCTTGCAACTATTCAGCCAAGAGGTCTAGGGGCTCAAGAAATGGCAAAAGCGGTGACAAATGTGTTTTATTAATGCCAGTTTCTTAATGAGAAATGAGTAAGGGGGAAATGAAGAGAGAACAACAGAGATAAACTTGGTGCTATTTCAGTGAATGGAAGTTAAACAAAACCTGAGCTGACAATCGTTTACTTACAGCTAGAATTCTGAACACTTTTTACCATCCCAGTTCCCTCTAACCACAAAAAACCCAAACGCTACCCTAACCCCCAATTCCATTGCTAGAGTTTAGTTTTTTCATACCTAGGTTGGCAGTTAGCTTTAGCTACCAAAGGCAAGGCTTGGTGCAGTGACCTGAATAACACCTGAGGACCTCTAAGCCATCCCTGCACCTTCTAGAAGTACAACCAAGAAGAAAGCAGGGTGTGACTCAGAAGTATTGTTTCTCTCCTGGCATTGCTCTCTTCAGATTGGAGGCTGCTTCATGGCCCCAAAGAGTGTTTGAATAAATTAGAGCTTTTCTACCAGCTTGTGCCAAGCTCCCCACACTGAGTAGCATCCAAAGTCCCCTTACTGGAATTAACCTCCTTTATTACACAGCTGCTATTCTGAGTAGTTGTGTACGTGTTGGGAAAGTTTTCCACGGACACTTTAAATGTCAGTGTGCGGGATCAGGAGCTCAACCACAGCACAAACCGAGATCTCGACTCTACCTGGGAAATGTGCTTTGGCAAGCTGCAGTCTTCTTCCAGGTAGAGGTTTGCTAGTCCTCAATACCCAGGGCTGGTTGTAAGTGGCAGTGTATCCTCAGAAGGCTGAAGGAGTAAAATTTTTTTCAAGAAAACACATAGGGAATTAGAACAGTGATTCTTGCCTACTTGTGTCCAACTCCAGCCAACAACAAGAGTTTCTATAAAGAATTAGAGCACTAAAAATTCATAAAGTATATTTTTATGGCAGAATAAATACTTCTCGTGGATTGGAATTTCCTGCCTCTAGTGAGATGGGAACCTCGTGCTATTCTTCCTCAGCACGGTCAGAATGTTTCCTGTTTTTGCAGATCATCCAAAGATTTTCTGTGTCACACTTAACATGTTTTCCAAGTCAAGTTGGCAAAAGGGTATTTTAAGCAAAGTGCAAAGCACAGTAGGATGTACTATATAGTGCCATCTGCTGTAAAATGAAGTGCTCCCACATAAGAATAGAAATTTGTGCATTTTCCATTAATGCAAAAAAGAATCTCAAGATGGGATGATATTTACTGGCTATGGGTAGGTCCCATTCATCCCCATTTAGAACCACTATCTTGATTTACATGATGAACATGAACAGCCAGTTCTGGAGTCGATGGCATTGTGAATGATGGTGTGAATGATTCCCAAAGAAGACACTTGAACACATATGGAACATATTTGCATCACCAAGGCTCTACATATACCATTTAAGAGATTTCGCGCCCATCCTGAAGAATGATCCTCATTTCAGGCCCAGATATCACGGGAAAAGAACCTGGGCAGATGCAATTTCATGTTTAGTAATTTCACTCCACCCAAGCTGTTGTGTAGCCACCACATCAAGACTGTTTTCTGCTTTGCTATTTCAGTCTAAGACCTAAGTAAGACCTTAAGATAGGCACTTTGCTGGCTGTTTTTATTGGTCATTTTTAGTTTTTTGTCCTCTGCTTTTAGAAAATCACTGGCAGTTTTTGTTGCTGGCTGCTTCGCTGTATTACTCAATTTACTAAAGGGGTGAGCAGTCAACACAGGTTGTACTAATAACCCTGAGGCTGTATATAAGACAGAGGACCTGGAAGAATAACTTGCCTAACTACCATGTCTTTGAGAAGCAAGAAAAGTCTTAAAGAAAAAGGCCATATTTAATGAGATAGAAGGTTTAAATTTGAGTTTTTGCACAAAAATCTTGTCTGCACAGGAAAGTTCTCTTAAAAATTTAAGCAGATACAGTTATAATGATATAAACCCATGTTTAGACTCTTATTTTGGTAAAAGTATTTGTTCTTAAGGGTTTTAGTGTATGTTTTTGTGAGAGGGCTTAAGCTACATCATACAAGCAATTAATACCAAATAAGGCTCTCCTTGTGCAGATGAACTATTAAGAGTATGGACAACTCTTAAACATTTTCATTATCATTGGTCAACAACAGTTCATTCCATAATCTTCCAAGTACAAGTTTATCAATCTATCAGATGAAACTATTGAAAGACTAAAATGTTAAAGTCTGACTGGAAATCATTCCACTGTATTTTTTTCAAGTTAAACTAGAAGATAAAGAGGGATAAGTTATCCTGGATAAGTTATCCAGAAGTCATAGATCTGAGACAGCATGGGCAACTAGCAAGTAGATACCCCAGTTCACTGCAATGCCTTAATTACCTCTTGCAATGGACCTAAAATATTTGCAGTAGTTACGCTTACTACATATTCCAGCTGTGTGGTTTTGTGTTGTTTGCTTAATGTTGACTTGTGGTTAATTCCAAGAGGAGCAGAGTAGCCCACTCGTGGACTGGAAATGGAACAATAACTTACATATAGCTTCATTTACTGAGGTCCACTGGACAAATTCAGATGTCATTCCTTTCCAGTTTATTGTTCATCCCGTGGAGTGTTATTGTGTGGCTGTCTTCACAAGGGTATAGCTGGAACTTGTATCCTCAAGGGGCCTACAGGCAGGGATGCTGAAACAAAGAACTTTGAAGTGGGTGAAAAAACATCAGTTGTTGGACAGCAATCTGAGAGACTCAAAGATTATAGGGGCGGGCACAGATGTAGGAACATCCAGTCTTCTCCAGACTTTATGCAGCATAGGAGCTATCTGTCATATAGAAAATTCTTCATTGCTATGCACTCCTTTTGCCCTTTAAATATATACAGTATTTTGCTTTGGAAAGCCTATTTTCAGTGACTGCATTCATGCATTGGTCTGTCTGTTTTTAGGTCTTGCAAGTTATTTGCATTTAGTTGGAATGGACTGGACTGGTCACCATTTGCTACAAGAAAAGTGCACCAGTATTCTGTTTTAAGGAGAGCTGGAGTCAGAAGCTATTGCTCCACAAAGGGGTGTAGAGTTTGGAGAAACCTGCAGAGGTGGTTTTCAGAGAAAGAGAGAGGAAGAAAAAAATCTGCTCTGAACAGTAACATTCTGCTCTCCTGTTATAATGAATTAGAATACAGTTACTCCATCTTGCTATTTTCCTTTTGTGGTTTTTTTTTTTTTTTGTCGCTACTCCCATTACATTTTTATACCAAATTATTTTTATTTTTGTGAAACTTCTTTTCACTGTGCTAGCTTTCAAACCAGAGTTCCTGAATCATATTATATAGTTGCAGAAAATGACCCAGGGAAAGGCCCAAAGCCAGAATCTCAAGTGTTTTCATAAAAGTCATCCCCTAAATCTTACTCCTTGCCTTGGAAAAACTGAACCGAAAAGTAGCGCATAACACCTCGGACACTAAAAATAGATTACAGGTAAATGGTGGTTGCCTTTTCCCTATAAAGAGGGAGGACACACAAAAGACACCTGTGTGAAGATGCAATGTGGGAAAGGAAAGGATGGAATAAGCAAAAGGAATGGGGGAAGTCTGCGGAGGGTGAGAGACCCATCTTTGGTGCGGAGAGACAGGGCTCCCCACTGTGCTGCCAGACAAAGGACAATGTTGGATCCTCTTATGAATGCCTGGTCGTTCCCCTATTCAAAAGGGCAAGCAGAGGTTGAAAGGCATCCCAAATGGAGTATTTGGGTGTGTGCTTTCCTAGGCATTACGCATTTTTGTACATTCTAAGGCAAAAAACCGCCATGGAGCCACACCAAAACCATGGTTAAAAATACCCCACAAAACCACTTGTGAGGCATCAATCCCTCCGCTCTGGAAAGAGGACACTGTGTACTTTTTCTTCTTTCAGATTGACTTTTTTTTTTTTTTTTTTCCCCTACAGAAAAAGGCAAATAATAAAAAAAAGTTTTCCATTCAAAATTGCCTTCTAGTTTCAAGTTATCTTCCACTAAACCCTAACGGTACCAATAAAATTTTGTTTTGGGGAAAAAAAATGACACCCAAACAACAACCACCTGCTTTAGCTTTGATTTTTCTTTTTCAAGTAACTACATTGCCAAGAAGCTTGCTTCCAAACAAGTAAATGGGTTATTTAACACTGTAGTTGGTATTAACACGTATTAATACTGCATATAACAAAGGTTTATGCAATGATGTACCACATAAATTGCTTGCATGTACCTTCATGATGCGTTCTAGCTGGAAACTTGTTTTTTGACATTGGCAAAAGTGTTTTGTCTCAGCGATGCATACAAGGAATGGCCAAAAGCCCACCAGGTGGGACACAGAAACGTGTACAAACCTAGTGAAGGCTCCCTAGTTGGATAACCACCCAAACTATTTTCACACCATTGGGTTCAGATCTTCCTGCAGAGGGTGCTGGGTCATGAGCCAAAACATGACCCTGAGCAGATCATGCTTCCCTAGGAGCATGCCAAGGCCACGGGACCCAGATTTGTGGCCAGCCTGTAGGACCTCAGCTTTACCACTAATTTAACTGCTCACATCCTGGGCCTGCTCATGGTAGGGGAATGGGGAGCTGAAAGAAATTAAAGCCACTTTTCCAAACTCATTATCTTCAGCTGTGCTAAGCACAAATCTAGTACAGCTGAGGGTGTGGCCTCCTGTGATTAAAGCCATTTCCATCAGATTAAAAATGGAGGCAAAACTAATGAGGAGAAAACAAAAGAGCCTGTGGAAAACAAAAGCAATGTGGTTTTAATTTACTTGTGTAAGGTCCAAATTATATGCTGTGTTGTCTGGTGAAGTCAAATGGAGTGTCTGACAGTTCAGAGTACTGCAATCTTGCAAGAAAACTCTGCTGTCAGATGCAGCACACCTTACATTTTCTATATTTTGTATTAGCAATCAGATAATCATATTTCTCAAACAGCAGTAGTTGGTAGAATTACCTCAGTCAGATTCCTGTGCAAGACTTGTTGAGGCAATTGGCATTTATTTTTCTGTGGTCTATGGTTAAATGCAGCCATAGATGCATGTAGAGGGCATTTCTACAGGCTGTGTTTTTGTAATCTTCATGATATAACTGCAGTGTGATTCACCCTAACTTTCTATGCTGGGATGGCTGCCATGACCACCTAGCCAAAAACAGGTAACTAAACAACTTTCTTATTCAGTTTTATGATTCACTCAAAGAAATAAAGGAAATTTTCAAACATTAACGTACATATTCTCACCCTATTCCTGATATCAGGTGGCATTACTAACTCAAAAGCAGAAGAGTAATCTGATGAAAAACTAAAAAGGAAAGTTTCAGAATGAAGGAAAGGCAAGTGCAGTTCTCTAAAATTTTGATTCAGAAATCCCAGGAACTGGGTGAATGAATAAATATAAAAAGATTCTTTCATCTTCTTAAGATTTTTCTTGTAAGTTTTCAGTTACCTCTCTTCAGGCTGGAAAATATACAGCAGTATTTTAAAAGATATTTTGAGGTTTCTTTTTAAATCTTAGAAAGAAAAAAGGCAGTTATCAAAAAAAAGGAAAAAGAGCGAAAAAATGGTTTCTATATTGCAAAATTTCACTTTTATCCATTGGACTAGACTGTTCTGCTTTAACAGAAACACTATTTTCCATCATACTATTTTATATAAAAAAATACTTAACTCTCCAAGTATAAAATATTAATTTTAAAGTCTAAATATATTACTATCTAATTTAGTGTATCTATGTGTTTTATAGAAAAAAAAAAAAAAAAAAAGGAAAAGTTACCAAACAGGATTCCTCTGCTCTGTATCACGAGGATAAGTATGCCATTGGATGCAGAGTAATAAGACTAATACATATGAAAAAATGTCATGCTTTAATCAGTTCCTGGATTCAAAATCTGGACTGTATAAAATATTTCCATACAGACTATTTTTCATTGTTTTTCTCTGAGTGCTAATTTCTATTTAGTTCAGTTCTAGGAGTGTATTTCTAAAGTTTAATTCTCTTTTTCTACAGTTTAAGCTTTGTGTGACCTTTCACCTTTCACTTTCAGCTATTGTGTTGGATTTCACGTCTTTAAATCTTCTGCACACTGATTCACACATCTAAATCTCCAGCAAAATGTAGGCTTAAAATGCATTGTTCGTATCAGAAGAGAAACTTTGCTTTTACAAAGTGTGAACAGCTGTGCAAAACACTGACCTAACATCAGAATTAATGTCAAGAACAAATGTTCAGTCCTTTTGTTTTTTTGGTTGTTTTTTTTTTTTTTTTAAAGTTTCTGAGCTGTACTGTCCAAAGTCTGACAAGCAAACAAAACCAGAGGGGAGAAAAGAATTTAAGTGAAGCTCATATCTTCAGGAAAATGTCAGACATTAATATTCAGATATTATTTTGAACCAAATACGGAAAACATTTAGCACCTTTTACAAATTACTATTTTTACAAGACTATACAACATATTTGCAATTTTTAAATTATTACTTTGCTTAGATGAGTTCATTAACCAACAGGTGCCAGGTGGAACCTATCAATACAAGGCAATAGAGTTCCTGAGGCTTCTTTCTGGTGAAAAGTCACAGTTAGTACTGTGGAAGCATCTTGCTGTTTGTGGATGGAATATATCTGAAGTGCTTCCAGCCTCTGAGCCGTTTTGGTATGAGAAAAACACAAGGCACCTGTTAATCTGAAATGGACAAAAGGACACCGCAGAGAGGTTTTAGCAAAGTTGTTTTTGTTTTTTCTTCTCTCTCTCTTTTTTTTTTTTCAAAATAAAAGAGGCTGTCACAGATCTGATCTTTCATGTTTAATGTTGAACTGGTATTCCTGTGGTGGCATTTGCATCTCTGGCTAGTTCTCATTTAGATACTCCTTCCATGTCAATCTTAAAATCTCCTCCCAAAATAAATTGACAAGGGAAAACCAAAGGAATTCTCTCCATGAAGCATCACCAAAAAAATGTGGGCATGTAGGAAGTAAATGTAGTGCAGAAGATGCAGCAATGCTGGTTTTTTGTGAGTAAGCAGTGGAGAAGAAACGAGATGGTTGCTGGAGCTCTGGGATGTTCGTTGTATCGAGAGAATATAAGCCATAGGACATAACTGCAGATAGCTGTTTGACATATGTGCATGTCCGTGGTGAACCCATGAAGAAGAGAGAAATACATCAAGTTATACCATTTTCATGACTGGAGTGGAAACATCTTAAAAACATTGCTATATGAAGTAATAATTTGAATACAGCATTCCTTTTATATTTTCTACGGAGTTACATGTTCAATAAAAGTAGTTATTAATTCTGAGTATACAGGACTGCAAACAGGAAACTGGTGAAGGATAAACATATTATACTCAGAAGCCCAGATACCGCAATCAGAATGGAAGCTGCGGGCTGAGATACACACGTGGAGGGAAAGCTACACCATGCAAGACGTTATTTAATACATTGTGCACTCAGTACTGACTTACGTGTAAATTATGCTTCATGTATAATATTTAACTGGCTGGTGAGATCATGCTTTTGAACTAGATTTTATTAAACAATCCCTGACTTTTGAAGACAATACTAGTTAAATGCATATATACGTGTATTTAAAACATGAAATATATATTCATGGGCTTAGACATATTTCATAGCATATCAAAGAGTAAATATCAATCTTGTTCTGTTTCCACTGACTCCCCTAAAAATATTTATACTTTTATATACAGCTGCAATCCTATGCAACTTTGCACAAGTCACAGATTCTGGCAAGAAAGAGCTGCTCAGCTGAGAGTATTCTAGCTCATTAGAGGAGGGTGCATAAAGCTAAATTTCCAGCCCTTTTTTAAATACCATAGTTATCCATATTTGTGATCAATAAATAGATCGTATGAGTATCAGTCCTGCCAACACTTAGAACGGGCTACTTACTTTTCATCTTATTTGATGGTACTTTATCTCAAGACTGCTCCTCTTTTCAAAAACATAAATTCAGGTGATAAATTCAAATGGGGATTCACTGAAATTTGCAGTGAAACATGAATCTGCTCCTTTCAGGACAGTGATTAGAGTCTTGACCATGCATGGTGGAACATGTCTTTTCACAATATTTTTTGGAATGACGGTTTTTTCACAGTCCAGTTTCTAGATGGGGAAAAAAACCCCAGACTTGCAAACTCAACAGTATAAGAAGATCATCTTTGGTGAGACAATGCAAAAGCCTAGGCAAGTGTAAGCAGAAAATCTTTCTTAAACTGCTGTAGTAAAATGCTGTTTTTCTAGCCAGGTATTCTGTTAATTTTGTGAAGCATCATAAATATCTACAATGATGTGTGGATAAGAGAGAGAAACTTTTACCTTTTGGAGATGGCCATCCACTAACCTGAATCTGCCTTGACGGAATTAAATTACGTAATAACAAAAGATCTTTATAACTGGAGAAGTCAGATCCCAATTAAAAGTATGTGTCAATATCAAGCATTTAAGACACATGCTTTTGCTCTTTGCTTTTCCTTGATGTCTTTTATGCATGGCACATCTGACAGGTCTTTTTCAGCCTGTGTAGACCACAAACCTGGCAGTGCTAGGAAATGCCTTTAGTAGAATCTAACAGTATTTATCTAAATGTGTCAACACACTCTTTTTGTTTCATAAATGTAGGAACCACACTCCTCTTTCTGCAGAAAAAAATTCTATGGAAATATTTTTTCCAGAAGATTAATCAAGATTGACTTTTTGGTGGCAGAGTAGCAAGATTTTGTAAAATAATATTCTATAGAGGGACAAGTAAGGCAAGCAGATGTGCTCTTAGTTTTCCTCACAACATCGGATCTTTTAAAACGGTATCTTATCCAAAAGCATGAATAAATTCTAAAAAACAACTTTGGAAAGGAATATATACTGATTCCTTAATTATATACACAGTCTAAAAGCTCTACCAAAGAATGATACAACCTAGTGTCTGAGGACTGTAGCTTCTGTGCTCCATCCTCCAACACGGCTCTTTGTACAAACCTTTTAGCATTCATAGTCATTCCTCTATGAATGATAGGACTTCAGCTGAAACAGTCACCCCTTACATCTATTTCAGATGCTTTAGATTGCCATTGTTTTAGTTTTCTTGACAGTTTCCACCACTGGATTTGATTCTGAAGTTATCTCTGCCATACATCTTTGCAAAACGGCTTTCACTAGGGGACAGATAAGTTTTGCAGTGCTTGTACTATCTCAGTTCTCCTTATAACTGTATTTTTCAGATTCCAAGACAATTAGGTGACTGTGGAGAACTACTGTGGCCATTCATAACTTGTTTCTGGTGTTGCTTTTAATAACACAAGAAGAAATATAATATATTTCTATATTATAATTTACCTCTCTGTCTGCTCCCTGAGCATAAAAGTTAGCTGAAGAGTGACAATATCAGGTGAGCATAGCTTTTCTGATAGACTTAGTGTTCTGAAAGTGCTTTTGTGGGGCTAAAAGACACTTTCAGAGAAATGAATGACTTCCAGACAATGTAAAACTGCATGGGGTAGTTGCTATTATGCCTCAAGAAGGTTCAGCACAATTAAAGGCTTGAATAAGTTATTATTGATATTATATACAAACATAGGACAGAAATTCCAATAGCCCTTATAGATTCCTATGGATCAGGAAACACGTATATACACAGGACTAAGGATTCTTCTATTGAATGGAGCAGAAAAAGGCTTTACAAACTAAATAATTGCCACCTGAGACCTTTGTCTGGAAAGTCATAACATGCTTTATTCTTAATATTTAATGGAGAAAATATACTCACATTGACACCGAAATTAATTACACATTCGTACACTTAAACGTTGCAGGATACTTTTGGTATCAAACAGTGCTAATTCCTGAAAGTAGCAGGACTCATGTATCAAATTATTAAAACTATGTTGTTATTTCTTGCAGGCCTGTAACGGTGAGGACTTCAGACGTAAGATCATCTGCCACTTTCAAAATCAAACCCAAGCCTTTGTCGCAGTTCTACCACAAAGCCATTTTCTAAACTCGTGCACATCCTGGTGATACCATTGAGTTTATCAGGGCCTGATTTTGTTAGCATTTTCTCTCTCAATGCGCTGGCCAGGATAAATACAATCTCATAAACAGATGGGTTAGAGTAGATCACCCCAGAGAAAAACTGATAAGCTATTCCAGTTTGTGGTATTTTATTTACATATTTCAAATAAAGCAATATACACAGTACTGAATGAGGACTGGTTTGACATTTTAACGTATTCTCCTTCCCAGAGAAGTTATCAGAGTGTTTGGCACATTAGTTTCACTGAGTGGTCTTCCATTTTTTATATTGTATATTAATGATGCATTTTGGATTAAGAACTGCTTGTTTGAGCGCAAATTTGTGGCACTACCAGACGGAAAGAACATGCTCATTTCAATGGATTTGGTCCATCTCTTTTGCCAGCAAGGAGTGTTCACTTCAGCAGAGTTTCTATTAATATTCTATTTAGCATAAGTGCAGCAAATGATGACAAGTTAACCACTCCCTGTGGAAGTCCAGAGCTTGTTCCAGTTGCTTGGAAAACTAAATTTCTTGCATGTGGCTTGTTTCCCAAAGGATAAAGTCTGGAAAGCTCTGAAGATCTTTGAATTTGGACAATCTGGTCAAATTGTACACAAATCCTTAGTTTAAGCCATCCTTCCTCCTTAATCAGATAATTCTTTCTGTAATATGTAGCTGTCCATCTGGTTTTGGTGTGTGGTTTTATATGACCACATATCTGACATGTCTGGATGAGGAACTGATGCAGCCCTGTATCCTGCAACACCTCTCACCACATCGCATCCAAGAGTGAAACTGAGTTCCCAGGTTTTGCAGGAGATGATTAGTAAGACGTGGATCTCTGCAGATATGTACATCCATCCCCCTAATGCCAGTGGAAGAGTTTTTGGAGAAGGCCCATTGTACTGACTGTTCCTCCCGGAGTATCTTTTTATGTGCAGATTACACAGGGAGAAGAAACGTGTTGCAGAAGTGAGCCCCTTTACACAGCTTGTTCCCCTCTGTGAAGCTTTATCAGTGGAAAAGATGCAAACAGCAAAAACAAGTTAGCCTGTGACTGTTTGATTTTTGCTTGAGAAGACCTTTACACCATTTCCAGCAAGAATGCCATCTCAAACTTTGATGGAGGAAATTTTCCTTGGGCAGATGATGTATAGTAATTTTTGGAGCTGATAATAAATATCCTCTCTTACTAATGCATTCCATTTTATTAGCTAGATCAATATTGGTGTAATTTCTAGCCATTAGCATCTCATTGCTGCATAGCACATAAAAATATTTACATTAACACTGATCAAAATTGCAACAGCATATATTAAAATATGAATGACATATAATCAGAATTTTCTGTTTCTACTGCCTCCAGTTATTTGTGACCCCAGATATGAAGTTCAAGTTTACACTTAATAGCACAATTATGTAAATCTGTAATTCTAACACTGAATTACAGCTGGTAATGATCAATAATTATATTTATGTATGATGTGAAGTTAATACTGCCACCATAGATTAATGTAAACAACAAAATTATTTCTGCAGTCAAGAGCTAACAAATCATCATAAACAAAGAGAACTAAAACAATCTCTTCGGAGCTTAATTCCCCCAGCGTAGTAAACAGATTTTTTATTTCCAATGAATGTAAAAGCACTGATTAAAGAAAACACATCTCTATAAAAATTGCACAATGGCTGTATCTGTTAGTACAGTTTTTTGGAATTTTTTTTTTTTTTAAGGATCTTTGAAACAGAGTTTGACAGAAAGAAAAATCTCTCCAAAGAAATCTGGATAATAATTTTGTTGGAAGATCTGGGGGAAAATAAACCCTGAGGAAAAAAAGAAGATTACAAAGAAAACAGCGAAGGATAATCAAACACAATATTTCATAACTTTGGAGCTCTTCAGAATTCACTCACCTGTAATATTGTTCTCTGCTGAAAAGGACAACAGGGAACTGCATAATGGGACAGAGCAGTCCTTGGAGTAGCTAGGAGTTGGCTGGAGCAGGTGATACCAAAAAAGATTTGTCCTGGTTTGTTCTCTATTCTTTCAAGAATACAAAACCACAGTTACAGTAAGAACTTTTTCTGCCTTTCAAAAACTCCCATCTTGACATTTTTCCTCCTTGTCTTTGATACTTACTGTTAATGCACACAGATTCTGCATGTGCGTATTAGAGAATTGGTTAGTGCATGGGGACCTTTTCCAGAGTTGGTTTTGTCCTGCAAAATGAGGCTGCGAGGTGGCCCAGAGCTGCACAGTTTTGTCCATGCTCCAGACCTGGTCTTACTGCCCTGAGGAGGCTGCGTCTACCTCGTTAGAAAGGCAATCCATGCACACTAATACCCTGGTGCCTTCCTTGGAGGAGTGGTTCAAAATTTACCTTGTAGAAGCCGTAAAACCCAGATAAACCTGTGGATGGCTAACTAAAATAGGCTGCAGTAACTCTTAAGAGTGAGAAGCTCGTATGTCTATCAACATACCAAGTGGCAACAGTGCAGAAAGGCACTCAGTGGTCGAAGAAGAGTTGTTAAGGTGCTTTTGGGGAGGGACAGTGTCTGGTCTGAGCTCCGGTAGGCAGCTCCTGTTTCTCCCATGAGTGGCACATTTTCAAAAACGAGCATCATGGCAACATGGAGGTAAATGACTTCAAGTGCAGAAAAATGGGGAAATGGGGTTACAAACTCAGAGCAGGAGGAATGAATACCATCTATCTCTAGAAAATGTCAGCAAACTTGGTTTTGGAGCACAAGCTGAGCTTCCTCTGCAATGCCAAGGGACTGATCCAAAATGGACTGAGGGTCTTCACTGATTTCAGCAGGCTTTGTCTCATGTCTAAACTCTGCTTTTTCTCTGATACATATAATTTACATTTATTTTTTTTTAATTTATTGCTGCTGTAGGGTTTCTGTATAACTCAGATGAGGCTTACGTTTCTATTAAATGTTTCTTTCTGCAGGTGGTCTGATGACAGCTTTTAGCCAAACCCCCTTATTTACAGGCTTGAAATAACTGTAAGACTGTGAGTTCAGTAAGAAGCCTGTGCTGCAGAGCCCTGAAGGAACATCAGTTGAATGGAAAGTATGTGTAATACTTACTAATGCAGATTTTTAGGGTTCTAGTAAACACATAGGAACAAGGATAGAAGCATATCATTATGTTAATTCTTTAAAAAAATCATCAGTAATTAATTACAAATAAAATAAAAAATGGTTGTAGTACCTTCTTTTTGGCACTTGAACGACAGAAGAAAGCTGCCAAGTTTATTACTGTTTTTTGATTTTTTGTCAGACAGTGCCCTAAGTAGGTGGAGGGTTGGCTCACAACTTTTAATTTCATTTTTTAGACAGTTAATTTCTGCAAGCTGTTGTGAAGAAGAGAAGATTAAGAACTGAATATTGAGGAGGGGGCTAAACACCTCCCGTAGCAAGGAAAGTTGTTTAAATGAAATGGGGAGAGCTGGAGTAATTTCGGTACTGATTTTTTTTAAAGTGTTGGTCTTTTCTTTTATACTTCTTTTCATTTTACTTCCCTTCTATCTGCAATATTTCCTTTTAAATTAGCTTTCTGACTAGGAAAGCCTTTGCTAAATAAATATCAAAACACTGAAAAACCTTTAGCTGTACAATAGAATCAAATGGGGAATCCAAAGAAACAGAAAACAAAACAAAGAGAAACACTCTTAAGCCTAAATGAAATCTTACAACAACATTAAACCTAATCCAGAGTCTTTAGAATAAATTTAAAGCAGATTCAAAGTTTATAAAAAGGGCACAGTGGAGGGGGGGGGGGGGGGGAGGGGCGGAAAAAACGGCAAGAAAGAAGTCCTGAGAACAAATCTTTGTGAGGCTCAAGGGTACCGATTTCAAAAATTGCTGAGATGGCCTTAGTTCCAGTCATGTTTTTTTATTCACTTAGCATCTGCAGGAAAAACAGGGAAACCCCGTGTTATGGCAAACACTTTATGAAAGATGTAGTGCCCAACATTGTGAATGAGTCTGCAGCAAATTTTGCAGAAATAAATGAAAAGGGTCTGCTGAATTCTTTTGATTTATGTCCATAGTAATTTCAGTGGAGAAAAGAGGTGTACGACATACTAAAACAACAAAGGGGATCAAGTAATTATGCTCAAAATTGAAATAATAATCAGACTGCCTCAAAGGATGAATTTGGTATGGGTTTAGTACAGGATACTTACCCAGTTTATTTCAGCATAATGACTCACTCTGAAACCTTCTCCCCATACACATTCAACTTGAAAACTATGCCAGAAGAAGGAGCATGGGAAAGTATCTCTTAGGGGATCTTTTCTTCCCATAAAACCTTAATAAAAATTGTTATTATGTCAACATAAACTGGAGTTGTAGCTAATTCTGTTAATGTGAAGAGTCAGTAACATTTGGCATACTAATTATATGAAAGACTATCAGACAATTCAGGCAGAATTTATATTGTCCACATCTAGGACAGAGTTTAAAGCAAAGTACCTGGAGAGACTTTTCTTCTACCTGGATCATCATGAAACATAGATTTCCCTCCACACCCCATAATGTTCCCCAGATGTCTCTTTGGATGTTCCTTATCCTGCAGGAATTATTCATTAGTTGGGATGGACCAAGCAGTTTGCATTTATTTAGTGCTCTTCATGTGGTGGAACAAAGAAGACTGGATTAGAAAATATGTGTATGTTAGAGCATGAAAGCTTTTATCAGTGTATCTGAAGTAAATAATTTAAAATACTTTCATCGCTGAGTGCAGAACTTTAGAAAACATTCCTAGAAATATGTGACTAGAGCAACCATTAAAAAACAAACATGGGTATTAAGATAATGGAAACACAATTTTAATTTAAGACATATGCTGAAAGATGGTAGTTAAACTACTGAAGTCACATTTACCACAGTAGAAATGATGTGGATCACGATACAGAGCATAAGTGCACATGTTACTGAATTTTTTTCCATCTTTCAGACAAATTTGGAAGCTGATATAAAAAACTTGTAAAGATGCAGAACAAGTATTCAAAAGTATCAAACTTGAGGGCTAGCCAGAGGCAAAGAGAAAAGTCATAGTTTTGAGTTCTCCATTATTGGCCTGTTTTGATAGTTTAACCGTTGTGGGGGATGTGCTTCTGTGCAAAAGTGTCACATTCGTGAAAGACATCTCGCTATCAAATCATTCAAAACGAGGAGCCAAAAATATCCTTCTGATGTTTTATGTAAAGAGACATATTGCCAATGTGATTTTGAAATGGTGGTCGTGCTGCACGTTTTGACCCCTGCAGCGCAACACAAGTACGAACTGGAAACTCTTTGGCAGAACATAGCAACCCTCTTAAAATTATCCTAGTGAAGACACGAAGCTTCTGATCAGATGTAACATAAAATTCAAAGCACAGGAGAGATGGCTCAGAGCACATGTGTCAAACAGAGGACCACAACGAATGAAGGCACTGCTACTCAAGAAAATAAAGCAGAAAAGTGACCGTTTCACTATGCTGAATACTGAAAGATGTCACAGAAAGAGCCACCCAGCCCATTGCTTGTGGGTAAAACATAAAAACAAGATTGCAGTGAAAACTAGTTGGTTTAACTCCAGCAGTAATGGTCTCATTAAGATGATGACAGCTCATAAACAGATGCAGGAAGTGTATTATGGCAGGACAGCAAGGTTGCTTTCTCCCCTCCAACCCCGGTGAGCAGGTAAAAGCACAACAAGGAGGCAATTAGAAATTTGCTCAGGTCTTGGTCAAAGAAATTATTTCAAAACAAGGACAGCTGCATGTTCAGGAGGTGCCAGAAGCGCATCCTGAGACCTATTTTAAAATTAGTAAGCCCCTCCAAATTAGCACGACTGAAATATCACTGTTTGTGAGGGAATGAAAAAAAAACCAAAAAACAAAAAACCCCACCACTCTAAGAAGGAGTGAGAGCTACTGGGAAAGGTGCTAAAACAGACCAACTACTCTGCAGAGAAACTGAAACCCTCCTGTTTGGAGAATGACTCAGTGGAGGGAAAAAGAGGATACAGCCTATTTCCACCCCCAGCTCTCCATCTACTTGTAGATCTATGCAAGGCCAACACATAACCTGCACTGAGGGTTGATGTGCCCTTCTCAAACCTTTCATGGCTGGAACAAGGCCAGTGGAGGGCTGGCCAGTCTCCATGGTGTGGTTTCCTTGCGGGAGTCTTCCTTGTGCTCTCTGGGAATTCAGGATTGCTGCAGCCCCTCTGCACCTCTGAAGAATGGCTTCACACCTCGGGGTGTGAGGAGGCCTTCAGTGATTAATGGCATTGGCTAACAAAGAGACATTGCTGCCCAAACTCTTTGACTATAGTTTCCTGTTTCTGTACAGTAACACAATGCAATACACGAGATATTAATGCAAAGAAACTGAAATACATCTTGATTTGCTGCATAATTGGCATGCCTCTTCTTATCCTTGGGTGGTGGTTTTTTTTTTTTTTTTTTGAGTTATGACATTGATTTCGAATGTAGCACTGAGTAAAATTTAGCAGAGCTTTACTGTTTGTTGTGCAGCCTTCCCCTACAGGTTCGTATACACAAGCTCCCTTTGCATTATACAGAGGAACTAAACGCTAGCAGCTTTATTTTGGGAAATTACTTGGGAATAGCATTTGCTTCACACTTGCATTAAGCTGAGCATACTTTCTTCCTGTGCTCAGTACCATGTCTTGCAGCTGGAAGGCAGTGCTTCCCTAAGTTCCATATGGTCTTTTCTTCTCTCAAGTGGCCATATGC
Organism: Falco cherrug; assembly: GCF_023634085.1. NCBI lineage: Eukaryota > Metazoa > Chordata > Aves > Falconiformes > Falconidae > Falco > Falco cherrug. The sequence goes on from NC_073720.1 coordinate 79,385,467, forward strand.
GGTCACCTAAAAATTTATCACAAGTCATTGAAATTCTCCATTAGACTCTGCATTGCATTAATTTGCTACAATTTTGTTAGAGCGTTCCACCTTTAAGAGGCACTTTTTCAATGAGGAGTTAATATTTGCCCCTTATCCTGCTACTTCAGAGCCTTTTACCAGTTAGTTCAACACCTGGTGTCTTACCTTCAGCAAGAAGCATGCACTCACTCATGCTTGTACAAAAATAAAAGATGAGACTGAGATGTTGCTAAGGATATCTAGGGTAGGACGTTTGAGGAGGTGTCAGAAACAAAGGCCAATTCAACTGTAGTGGCTATCTGAATGAAACTGCTTTTTAAATATATGTCATGGGTTGCTAACATTTGTCTAATAGTCTCCAGAAACAACACAGAGGATTTGCTGGAAGCTGTTTTGATATCAGTCTCAGAGATCCACAGTTAGTATGTATTATCAGTTGTGAAGTACCAATTACTAGCACTACTAAAATCCCATCTTTACTCTCAGTACATTACTTGTAGCTGTTATATGAAAAACAGCACAAGACATCCATCAGATTCTTTTAAAATACAAATTCAAATCTTAAGTAATCTTTCCAAAAATATACACCCACTGTCCAATGCAATTCACATCAATGCCTGGTATTTCTACAGCAGCATTGACACCATCACTTAAAACCTGTCAAACAATCAAAGAATGACTAGAAAAGAAGAAATCAACTGGAAAAATTATATATTTTCTGCATTGTGATGAAGACCCACCAACAAAAAATATATATTTATTACTTTTAAAAACCCACAGTGATTATTTTGTTTTGCTTACTTCAGTTTCCTTAGGCATAACACCTAATCTTGCAATTTCCTAGCACTTCAGAAATTTGGCATTTGTGATGCTTTTGTATAGGGAACTGTCAACAGTTTATAAGTGAGCTCAGGCTTTAGAAGGGGGGCCTTCAGGGAGGTTGTTTATTTTCTATTTGTTCTAATTCTCCCTCACTGAAAATCTGGAAAACAAGATTTTTCACAGAAATACTCTCAGAAACAGACTTGTTTTTCTAGCTATACCAGAGACCTCTCCTATCCCAATCGATAAGGAGATAAGGCCGGTGGTCAAAACCAAAGCATTAATAAAGCCTGCAACTGTTTTTGCAATATAGTAACTTAATTTACAAGTAGGCAAGCAACACTCTCCATAACTCCTCTTTTCACCTTTCTGCCATTAGGAGATGTAACTGCATTACCTAGATGACCATTGCTTCCAGAGTAAACCTCCCAGGTACACATTTTGGTTTTACTTTTTTCACAACACCATAGATTGGCAAAAATGTTTATTCTTTTAATAAAAGTTGTATTTTATACTCTCACTGTACTGTACGCATCTGTAAATTAACATGCAAGAAAGGAGTAAATAAAGCTGCCTTTCAAAGTCCCTTTGGAAAGACCATAGTCAATTCATATCTCAAAAAATTTGGTAATTTTACTTAGTTAATTACCTTGCAAATTCCTATCTATCTGGCGTGCTTCCTCCTTGTTCAGCAAAGAAGCTGAGGGAAGTACCCTGCAATGCTAGCTGTCAGCTGCTGCTGTTTGACCCTGGCCACTTGATACAGAATCAGTGGTTGATGAACTTACCTTGGTCACCTATAAGTAATGGTCATTGACACTGCTGGACTCTGAGGTGATTGATCATCATGCTCTAGGAGGCTGAGTTTATGCTGTATCAGACTTGATGTTCTGAAGGAACTCTTACTTTGCACTGAGATCCTCCACCTCTTATCCAGGCCTACTCTCCATAGTATTTATTGCCTAAAAAAGAGAGAGTGGGCTGAAATGTAGTGATAACTTAGATGACCATCAAATCAACATTAATGTCAAGTTGGACTGATTTTTCCCATGGGTGAACCAAAATCAGAAGCTGCATAATTTTGGACTAGGAGGACCAAAGGAAATGGTGGGAAATGGATTTTGAAGCACCGCTGGTACATTAGAACTGCTAAAAGTAATGGGCATTCAAAATGTTATGGAGAGAAAGCCCATTTCTATCTGCCATTGACTAAAAGATCATGTTTCATTTAACTTGACACCTGTCTGCTCCTGAAGATCTCTATATTTGGGTTTCTAGTTCTTATTACAACCCATTACATGCAGAAATAAAATAATTCACTGTAAAAGTTCAAAAGGTACAAGCCCTTTCAGACCATCTGCTTAACAGCTCAGTTCATCACAAATGCATCATGAGAACAATAAGCTCTCTGCAAGGAATCTTACTTTATTGGGTGTCCTGGTGTCAGCAACATGACAAGAGGGCATCCCTTTAGGGATTTCATAATGGTATAGAAAACCTACCCATAGCATTGGCACCCAAAGTTAGGGATCACACATGGCCTTTGAGAATGGCCAGGTCATTCACATGAATCGGACTTGAATGGAGGCAAAGTCAAAGCATAGAAGAAGAACTCCTGATTTCACCTAGGAGCTAGCATGGAAATGGGACATGTGCTCCTCAGTCACATTCAAAGCTGAGAAATTCATGAAAAATACATTGGACATTAGGAATGTTATGAACGTAATAATTAAAGTAAAATCACAACTCTGATAATGACAACAGTTTGAAAACCAAGTACAGTTCTATTTGTCTTAATAAGCTGCAGGAGAATAGTAAACTTGTAAAAAATGGCAGAAAAAAGTAGAATAAGAATATTTAATCATATGGGGATGCTCAATTACACATACTAGTTAAGGCCGGGTGAGTCTATGTCATTTCCTCAGCTATGACACTAGAGGCAAAAATCTGTGGTTTTGACTATCTGGTGTAAGGAGAAGCACTGAATAAAATGGGAGAAAATAAAAAATAAGATACTGTGTCAAAACAATGATTTTGTGGTTTTGATGTCAGCCACTTTTTAAAGCAGGGTTGTGCCTACTCAGAAGGCAATCACATAACAGAAAATTTTTAACAATATTTGTCTACACTTCTATGCCTTAATCTGCAGTACAACACGCATGATTACTCATACCACTGAAACACATTTTATTACTACACAACAACTTAAATAGTTTCATTAACCTGTCCCATCTCACTCTGCCCTGAGCAGTCAGGCATTTAGGCTTGTGATGCCACTACCATGTCAAACAGCAGGATGAGGTCCAGCACAAGAAGATAAAGTTTTTATTCCAACAAAACCACTGTTGATAACAGCAGAGTTGTTACAATAACACTAGCAAGTAAATTAACTTTTTTCAGCATGCTCTGGAATACCAGAAGTTTCCTTTCCCTGCTGAAATCATGCCCACCATGGCTGCAAAACTCCACATTTTAATAAGAAGGAAACTCATACCTTCTATCAGAAATCCCTCCAATGCAGAAATTCCCAGCAAAGAACAAAGACAATTCTGTGTCCTTGGAAACAAGATATTGCTTTGGGTGCAAGTAACCGACATGGGATGTGGGATTGGCAAAATCTAAGAGACTGAAATAATTACGTTTTTTATTAAAATATGTTTCTTTGATGCTCAGCTGTATAAAGAATGGTGTGAATGTTTATATGCTATAATTGCCTCTTCCTCTTTCTCTCACATGTACATCCACGAGATGCACAGCCCTGTTTGTTTTAAATATCTTGGCAAAACTGCACTGTGGAGGTTGAACTTCAAGGTCTTATGAATTGGTCACTTGCTTCTTTCAGTGGGATTTGGCTCAAAACCCTTGCAATCAGTTCAGAACTAAACACTCCTGCGACTGAATTGGGAGAAGTGTTATTCCCTCCCTCCAAAACACTTAAACTACAACTGGCCATAAGAACTTGCAGTCAAACGCGGATACGGAGATGGATATTGTTATTATTCCACTCTGTCAAGCTATACCTCAAACAAGAATTCTGTATTTGAGTTCCCTTCCTATTTTCAAGCAAGAATTAAAAATGAACAAAACATTTAAAAGCAACTTGACTTGTGTTTCCTTACTTTTCGCCTCTTTCCTTCTTTTGCCCATATTAATTTTAATTTTTTCCTGCATTTCTACATTTCTACCTAATTATCTTTTTTTCCTCTTGCTTCTCCACCTCTTCTGTAACACTGTCCATCATCCTGTTCCCTTCCAATTTTTTTTCTATTAGATTTTTTTTCTCTATCTCCCACCATTTCCCAAGACAACAGCTTTACGCTCTTGGTTCTTCTACTTTTTATTTTACCCTCTCAATACTTTACTCTCTTTTACCAGTTTTCTCCTCCTTTCCTGTAGGATACTGTATAAGAAATATGTATTTTTAATGCCATACAGCAGAGAACATCCTTCGAGAGGCAAATATAATGTAAGATTATATGCAAATAGGAAAGTTGGGACAGAGATGAAATTAAAGCAACTTGGTATGTGGGTGAATCAGAGAGATTTTAAGGTTTCATTATTTTTCATTATGTTTTGAAACCTTTGTTCCTTTTTGTGAGTTTCTGTCCTTTTCATTTGTCTATTGATTTGAAATATATTTTCTACCTTATTTTCACAGGAATTATTGTCTCTTGGTCATTTTCCTGGACTCTAAAGGTACCAGCAAAAAAAATCCCCTCAGCCCACCGTTCACAAAACTCCAACTCAAAATGGAAGAAAGAAAAACTGTCCTTAAAAAAAAAGCAAACTTAAAATATTACAGAGTGGGTGAGCTCTTGTGGAGGAAAGCTGAGCTTACATTTAGCAATAGTGTGGGTAAAATAATCGGGAACTAAATACTAACTTTTTTCATAAGTGTATTTTAAATGTGGGGCTTTTTTTGCTGCTTTATCCTTAGGGAAATTAAGAATGGCAGAAAAGAAAAAACTGGCTGCCCTGAGGAAACAATGGATAATCTCAGATAACAATTGGGGTTTTACGCATATCCAGCCTAAATTAATCTTCTAATTTTTATGGTTTACCAAACATTAAAGACAATATTGAACAATTTTTAATGGACAAAGAACAAACATGTAAATGGACAAAATTGCAGATATAAAATTTTTCTCTAAGAGGGAACTTGGATCTTTATGACTGTAGGAGATTGCAGGAAATCAATTTTGCATAAAATATAATAACTACTTTATCAGATCATTCTAGAATATGAAAGTTCAGAGAAACAAAAATTTCAAAGCCTCTGACACCACTACTTGAACTATCCCTTAGAGTCCTACTAGTAAAACTAGTGGCAGATCCACACAAGCCTATTTTTCTCAAATGGATAATTGAGGCTTTTTCTGTGATGCTTCTTTGTTGTAATTACTGAGCTTATGAACAAAATATCATAAGCAGATTTTTATCAATTAAATTGTTACTTTAAGCAACAAAAATCTGAATGTTCATACTTAGGACTAACGTTCTATCTCTAACTCACCTAATTATATGCAGGCATTTCAGTAAGTGTGGCGTACAAATTCACCCATTTTAATATTTCAATACAACAAGCCAGTTTTTAATTGGTGACTGAAACTTTAAGGTGGCCTCTGGATGAGATTTATAGCATAGGGTATTCTACCACTATTTTTTTTTTCAGTTTTGCTGCACACAAATAGAGCGACCAACACAGGGAGGCAGTCATAGGAATGTATAATCATGTATAACACATTTGGAAAACAATAGTAATCCAAATTTCAAATGTTATTTTGGGATTATTTAACAGCCAAAATGAAGAAATGAAGTTGAGAATGGTCTTCTGTGAGGTGAGTTGGCATTAAGTTAACACAAGGACAATAGCCCACAATTTGCCATGCATAGGTTCAGTTTTTATTTTTTAGGTACTTAAAGTACCTTAAGCACCTGTCTTGCAAAAAACAATTAATAAGGCATCATTCAAGGCATGCAGGATACTTATGCAAGTATAGCGAGGTACGTAAATATTAACAGAACAAAGGAGACATAATCTGATTTACTTTAAAATCCTAACTCTGTTGCCTTCAGTAGAGTTAACTCCCGAGGAACAAATGGGAGTAGCGGAAAATCAATCCTGTCTATGGCTTTTTACAGTAAATAAAAACATTGTGACAAACCCAGCCATGCTAGAAGGGGGCAAAGATTATATTGTAGTGACCAACTCACCATTTCAGCATAACGGCAACTGCTTTTTTTCCATCAGGTTTCCTTTCCAGTTTTGTGTCTGGAGGGAATGGAACTGTGTGGGCTAATTTTAAAATAGTCCTGTTACTCCCAGTTGGTGGGATTATCCTGTGAGATTTCCTTATTAGAAAAAAAAATAGAGAGAGAGAATGAACTTGAAAGGGTGAAAACAGGAACTTCAGAAATTAAAAAATTACAAAATTAAGACCTTGCATCCTAAAAGTATTTTTCATATTTCATACAAAATAGCTTGGGTGCTTCTAAAAATGCCTTCAAGTACATATAGCATGTGATGGACATGTTCTTAAGAAAAAGTATTATACAAATAATTTAGCTCCAAAATTATTTTGCAAAAGCTGCAAAGATTAAAGATCATTTCACCTACACAGCTGCCATCTCATTTAAATTTGCATCCAATCTACAGTAATTATGAACACACACACGCACACACACATACACTGTAGCTATCTACTATACTAGATTGAAAAAAGATCCCTTATAAATGAAATCTTTACACGCTTCTATGAGAAGCTACAAAACTGAATAAAAGGATCCATCAGGGTGCATTGTTTTGGCTTTCAGAGTGAGTACTAAATACTGACAAATACTTTTCTTCCTGAGAGGGAGAAATAAGTGAAATTAATTCAGTTTTCAACATTTATTTCAGAAAATATGACAGATTTCTGTACATAGACATCAGCCCACTTCTGCTATGCATAGGATGACCTTCAATTGAACTGTGGAAAGTAAATGGTAGGAAAGTTTCCTGAAAAAGTTTAGTGAGGATATAAGAGATTAATGAATGTATTTGTGTTGGACACTCTCCCCTGTATAGCATATTCAGAGTGATAGAATCATGTTATTTATTGTATTTTTCAGATCATTTGCAATGTTAATTTATATGAGTTTGATATCGCTTTTGTCTTTTAGTTGTGTGTTATTCTGAGAAATCCCTGGGGAAGGAAAGGATTTATATGCTTTGTGTACACATTCTGCAGACTAAGCACTCCGGCATAATTATTTTTGGCACTCACTAACTGATTAAAACATCCAATTTAACTCATGATCAGTAAGATTAAACCTTTTTAATATACCTCAAAAGTAAATTATCATTTGCTACTCAAACATCCCTTTCTGCACATGTCCCCAATAAAGCTGTTCTTTTTTTCGTTAATGTACCTTTTAACGAGGATTCCCTTTTATTTCTTCCTCTGGGCAAAACTGCCTTATCCTTTATAGAGAGGTAGGAACAAAGATGAGATGGAAGCTGACTGTGCTACTACATGGGTTTCTAATGTCATACCAATTATAAGTCCCTCTTTTTAGTGTGTGTGTGTTCTGTACAGACTCAGTTGCTAAAGAAAACACATCTCTGCTTTGTGTTTACTTGATGTAAAGATAAATTTCAGCAGTTAGGAGGAAATAATATTTGAAAAAAAAATTTGCATGACTCAGAAAAAATTGTGCGGGCCCTTATTTTATTTGTCAGTAGCTGTGGTTTTTTTTAGGATACATTATGTTTTCATGTTGCAACAAGGCCCATTTAGCAGCATGTTCAAACCATGCTTCAGCATTAGAACTTGGAGGGAAGAAAACCAGTGGCTCTTAAAGAATGAAAACCCCTCTTCAGATCTGCATTAGAAAGGAAATACTGTTTGCAGAGCTGAACACAGGATTGGCACCCAGAAAGGTATCGCTGAAAATGAAAAATACGTGAGACTCCTTGGCCACCACAAGTAATGTGCTCTCCTTAGCTAGTACCGGCATGGAAGTCTGGGACACCCACAGGACAGAGGTCATAAACTTAGCAGAAAATGGTGACTGTGTAGATTTTGCAGACTTAGCCACCTGGATTTTGTCCAGTTATCTCAGAATGACGCATCAGTGAGTGAAGAAGCCTTGCTTTAGAAAAATCTGGTCAACCTAGCTTTATTTGTTACGTGATGCCACTTAGGTGATGCCACCAATCCAAGCTGTTGTCACCAACACAGCTCTTTGAAAGAGTTGTGACTAACCCACAGAAAAGATACTTTTGTGACCAATGCTCTTAATATTTCAAAATCGAGGCTGTTAAACTTGGGCAAAAATTCAGAAAATGTTCAATGTGGAATAAACCAATGTAAAATTAAGCACTGACTTTTAAGCTAGCTGCTGTATCCCTTTCCCTTATTTGTCTTTCCACACAGAAAAGGGTTGTCATAGAAGCAAGCTATCATCAGGGTTTAGAAACTCTGAAAAATAACCATTTGTGTCTGATAAAACAAAACAAAACTGAAGGAAACAGCTTCTGAGACGGCAGCTCCAGGCAGATCTCCATGCCAAGTCAAGTTCATTAGGGTGCTGCACCCTCGGCAGTGATGCAATACTCCATTACCCTCCGCTTTAACTGATTTATTTTAAGCACAGGGAGAAAAGTCAAGACTGGACACAGAAGGAGACAATCGCTTTTGGCCTGTAGTGGCTGAGTTTACAAGTAGAGGTGCCTTCTGGTCTAGTTGCTGAAGGGGAAACAAGTACAAATGTCTCAGCCTTGGCTGTTAGGGTCTGATTATAAGCACTGTGCTAGAGAATTCATGGATTATTCATGTGTAATTACAGATAGCTATTGTGCTCTTTTAAATCATCCCTATGGCCCATTATGGCCCATAACAACTGAAATAGCAATTGTCATAGTAAGGTTTGGGCTCTGTCATAGAGTGTAGGCTCTAATCAATAATGATGAATGGTAAAATTCAGCATCAAGCAGGAGAAAGTCTAGTTGCCTCCTGCCATAAATCTGTGCAAATACCAAGCCGTGCAGCTGCTGGATCTGGAAATTTAAAAGGCAACACTCTCCCTCCACCCCCTACACACACACCTCTATAAAAGTTGAAAAAGGAGAAATGTGCAATATGTCAATTCTAATAATCCACATGCTGTTAAAACACTTTTCTATTTATTCAAAGCGGGGTGAACCCTAGGTTGTTTTCAAGGTCAATTCCAGGTGAAAGGGGGGTCATCTGGAGGCCACCTCGGCTCCCATGCAGGTCAATAACGCCTCCTTGCTGCCCCAGAAGACAAGCTGCTCACACCCAATCAATCCACCAACGCTGCCGCTGCAACCAGCGTAATGAACAGTGAATAAATGTAGCCTATCATCACAAAACATGCTTTTTAAGTACCTTCCCTTTTCATGTAAAACCTCTCGCTGTCAAATTCTACATTCACTCATCCAGCAGTGAGTAGCAAAAGTGAGAAATCAGGCTCTCATTGGGGTTGGTAAAAGGTCATTGCTGACAGACACGGAGGTTAAACTGCCGAGTTAAAATACTGTTCATTACCCACTGCAGCTTTTTGCTAACTACACTTCTTTGTGTTACAGTCAAGCAGTACATCAATATGCTCCTCCTCCTAATTCATTAGCAATTGTTGAATTGTACAGAAGGGGGAAAAAGAAGGATTGATCTTTTATATGTTTTTTTTTTTTCTTTTTCCGTGTCAGATACTTTTACATCTTTATCCACTCGGTATTAAATACTCTGCTTGCAGACTATGCTGTCTGCTTGCGATGAACAGTCATCATTATGGGTACAATTCCTGAAGGCAGAGGCGGCCAGTTCATCTGAAACCCCAAAGGTTTGGAGCTGCTCAAGCAATACGTTTCTTCTTCTCTCTTACCCTTTTTTTTAATTGCACTTTGTACACTGACATCTGTATATCAATAAACTTGAAATTTCACACTACAACTACGTCATACAGAAACATGTTAGAAGTACAAATCAAGGAAAAAAATGTTCCTCCTGCAGTTAAAGTAAAAATGGTTAAAAACAGACATAACATGCTAAATTGGTATCTATCTTGAATAAAATGCCTATGACCTGTTCGTGCTGACTAGGTTAGATCTTTATCAAACACTATCCTCAATGTCGATCTCAAGACACTCCCTAATCTAATATTTTATGAAGAAATGTTTAATGTCTGCATTTTTTCCATGATTAAAGAATTTTGATGTATCCAAAAGAGCCATTTAGAGCAGCAAGGAATCATTGGAGTTCAAATGGAAACAGCAGTGAAGGTTTCATTTGTACCAAAGGCAGTGATTCAGTGGGAATTCTTAACAGTTGAGACCAATTTCCCAAAATGAAATTCCATTCTTTGATTAATTAATAAGTAGATGGGATTCCCTTTATTCAAATGCAAAGCTTTTGTATTTAAAGATAGCCATCTTAAAAAAAAAATAATCTCACAGAGCAATAGAAAAATTATCTCTAATCATGGATAAAATAAAGGTTTATTTACATGCACGCTACAACAATAATTTGACTCAACAAATTGCTATTATCTATTTAAATCTTTAAAAAATACATTCAGAGATTTCTTCAGGAAAATATATCTTTTTTTTCCTCCTGTATGCTTTCTCTCTCAGTGGGACTGAAAATAAAATGTTATGACTTAAATCACAAGAGGCTAACATCATTTTTAGCAACAAGGGCTGCATAATTTCAAGACTATGAGTGAGTGGCTGACTTTAACTAAAATGTTTCAGTTCTGTGCGTATATAGGTACATAAATAATTCAGAATTAATCCCTGCAGAGGGGACAATGGGAATCGTAAATTATCCATGTGCCGTCCTCAACATTAGAGGCAATGAACCTATAGTAACAAACTATGAGTGTTACTCATTACATACATTTCACAGACACCTTAACCTTTTGAATATTAATTTCCCTCTGCAGCTTGTAGCTAGGCGGCATAATTTTTTTTCCTTTCCTTTCTTGCTTCTTTCTGTGTGTTCATTCTTTCTGTCTCTCTCTCTTTTTAACCTTTCCTGAACAACATATCAGTTAAGCTATTGAGTGGGTTGTGAATAATGAAGGAATATTGATTCTTTTTCTAACTAAATAGTTACCGGAAAGCATTTTTTTAAAAGCTAGATTGTTGTTTCAGTAATATTACATGCGGCACTTTATATACTTGGAGATTAGGTAAGTGTAAAATACTGGCTTAGCTATTTGTGCAGTCTGATGCATGTAAACCCATGGTTCATGGCTACCTCTAAACTCCAAGTATGCTTTGGAAGCCTTACCATTTTCTGATGCCAATAAATGTCACAATCATTTTATGATATCTAACTTGGAAAGTGTATTTCATCAGAATCCAAGACAAGTCACAGTAATATAATTTTTACCTACTGTTTTTTCTCTGATAGCTAAGTGACAGGGTGTTTTGGTTTTGTTTGGTTTGGTGTGGTTCGCCGTTTTAACTCTAAATATGGCATGTAAGAAGAAAATTTTTCTAAAAATTATATTCAAAGGCAGACAGTAAGTAACTCATCGCAAAATATTGCACATCTGTCAGAGTCATGACAATGTAAGAAATGTATTTTCTTTGGAAGCATTTTTCCAGAGAAGAGGATTTCAGGAACAACACTGAAACCATACCTAAAAGTTTCAATACTAAAACCATACTCCTAGGCTTTTAAACACACAAGAGAAGTCAATGGGAGGTTATGTGCAGTGTGCAGTAATTATGAAACAAATTATACAGACACTTGCACATTTCAGGTTTAGCTGAAATTATACCCTGACTGTTCTGCAAACCCTTACTTCTCTTAGGAAACTCTACTGGGGCTTTTCATAAGAGGGTTTAGAGGATCAATATCCATTTGGAAAGCTCATGATGCTATTCCTGTTAAAAAGTGGAACAGAACAATACTGCCAGGATGCTAATCCCCTGATTTCAAGGGGACTTTATTCACATGAATAAGAGTTGCAAGTTCAGGCTAAGGTCTGTTAGATGATTACTATGCATTCTTCTACTTTCTGTATATACATATATTTTTCTGTAAATATCTATTGCTGCTTTGACAGAAACAGGAATGCTGGGCTAGGCAGAGGTTTGACCAGACCCAGTAAAGGGTAATAATGCCATTTTTTTGGCAGGTGCATCCGGAGAACTTATTTGCTTGTGTTAAAATTATCTCTGTGATATAAAAGTATGAAGAATGCAGAAGTTCTGATGCTCCATTCCATGTGTTTTTTTTTTTAATTAATGCTTACTGGTTTTCCTGTGCAGACCCCTTCCTCCTGCCTTTACTTCCCCAGATCTCTATGACACAGTGGGGACAGGTGTGGGGAAGGTATACTAGATCCTTTCTCTAGCACTATATGAAAACCATCATATGCATATATGAAAAGCTTAGCATCAGGTCTAGCTGCCTCTGATTTGTCCATCCCTGGGCTTAAGAAGTCCCTTTACAGCAAGGCTGACCTGGGATATCCAGTGTTTTCATGTGTCTGAAGAAACACTTGGCCTCATGACCTTGGATTCACAGCCAGACATCCTCAGAGTTTGAGCGGTACACCTACACTGGTCATTACTTGATTTAATAATCGTATGCTTAAAACCATACTACATTGTCATCAGCATTTCTTGTTCAAGATTTTAAAATTTCTGCTTTCTGTTTTGTAATCTTGAGATTGAGTTTGTTTTATATATGGAAATTGCCCTGGTTTTTCATTACTGTTATTCAGGTTGCAACACTGTAGGACTGTATTTCCTGAAGTCTGTAGGACTATTCACTTTGACATACTGAAGACTCCAGTTTTTTACCAGGCAAACCTGCTTATTCTGATTTCTACAAGCCACACTGGATTCTTCTTCTTGTTGTTTTTATTAACTTAATACTGCATTATAATGCACATATCATAACATCATACATGCATTAGAAAATGCCAGCACACGAGAATTTTTGTGCCTAGCAAGGAAGATATCTGTAAACTGATTTAGCTTTTTAAATTATTTGAGCATAAACAATTCAGATGCAAAGACTCTCTGTGATGGCAAAATATGAAATAAATTGGTGTCTTGTCACCATGTGAAATTCTATTGAAATACCCCAATTTATGCCATTTATTGGAAGACAAGCACTTATTTCTTTTACTGTCTTTAGAAAAAAAAAATCTGACTTAGAAATCATGCTAACCACGATATTAAGCATGTTTCCAGGCAGAAAATATGAGTATAAAGTGTTCACAAAACACAGTTGTGTGGTTATGCTAAGAAGAAATGGAAAAAAATGCAAAATAAATATTCAAGTGTAGAATTTATGTTAAATGAGCTTGCGATAATTGTGTGCTAAAAAAATAAATCACGTTAACCCACTTGACTGAGACTTACATGGTTTCCCTTCTTATAGGAAAAACCCTCATAAACCACAGCCCAATTATTCAATTTCCCTTACTAATTATGGAAACTACTCATTTATTGGCCTCAAGCACTAGATGATGTATCTCTGAAGGGCAACACAAGATTTATCATAATCTGTGGCTCTCTTTATTTAATGAGAATAAAAATAAATACTTCAGAAGTTCCCGTGTTACAGGTAACTTTGGATTCTAGGTTGAGTTTGATTGATGAGTTCTCTTATACTGAATATTACAACTCAAAGTATTTTCTGCTGCAAGAGAGTTGCAAAGATTGTGGTATTCATTAAATGCAACAAAGCCCAAGTACAGATCAAGAACAAATTTATTGCTAGCTCTAGGAAGGTTACAAACCATCCCCTAATGCCTACCTTGACCTGCTTGAATTATCAGAACATGGAGATGTTATCTGCCACGATCCATTTAAAGAAAGCATTTAAATACAATTCCATCAGATGAGTGTGTAAATGCATGTGGTTCATCTGATTTCATGTGTACTCCAGGGCTGCCCTGAACTAGAGGGTAGGAGGTACATAAAAACTGGTGGATAATGTCAAGGAAGATCTAAAGAGATGACCTGGCTTACATGAGACAAGTTGGATTCCACAGTGGGCTTCAGGTTATTTTTCTTTCTGAAAAAAATAAGAATTAGATTTAAAAAAAAAAGCAGGTTTTGGGAAATGTTCTTCTACATCTACCTGTTACTAGACATGAGAGGTGGGATTCACCTGTCAACAGATATTTCTGCAGCAGGGATGCTTATACTTATGTCTCTACAGTCACTGGAGAAAGTAATTTCTGTGGTGCCACTGACTTCATCTCAAAGTACATATCTGAAATTCCTTTGCTGGGTTACCTCCTACAAGTATCTGTTCACTTCATTTCTCTCCACTGCTGCAAAAAGAACCTGGACACAGCTGTCTACAGCTGTAGGCAGCTCAAGTTATGCAAGACAAATCCCACTCAAGCTGTCCTAGTCTAGACCGAAATATTTACTTGTAGCAAAAGGTATTATTCCCCTTCAACATCGAATATGAAGCATGTAAAGTTATAGGGAATGGCTTAGTATACAATGGGCAAAAATTTTGTATTCTTTACAGAAAAGCAGTGACCAAAAAGTTACATAAATTCTTTACATAAAAGCAGTGACAAAGCAATGCTGCACCGACAGCCTGCAATTTTTGCCTGTATTTTTTATCAGACATTTTGCAAGCTCTTTAAATAAAGATACCTCAGGCTGGTTTTCTATGCTGGTTGTTGTTGTTGTTTTAATTAATTAATTAACTGTTCATAGTCCTCTCACAATTTTTTCCTCCTAGATTTTGTTCTATTCTTTAGGAAATTAAGAGACTTGTCTGGAGCTTATGTTCCACCCCTGGGTACATTAATTATAACAGGCCAATGAGCGAGTGTGTGGGCACTTAAACACTATAACCAAAACCACAGCCCCCTTGCTCCTGAAGTGCCTCATTCTCTGATCAGATATAAACATGGCTATAATAACTTTTTTTTAAAGAAAGAGAACTGTGCTTACATTCCAGCATCAGCATACACTTTCCAGGGAAAATTCCTCTAATCATTATCAGTTTTTCTTAACCATAAGTCCTCTGTGAAGAAGCTATTGACAATATTCTGGCTAACATCTGGAGAAAGTCTGATCTGATCATTCACTTGGCAGATGTTAGCCTGTATTATGCCCTGGTTTCTAGAAAGTGCTGGGAAAATCTGCCAAACAGCAAATCAGATGAACAGTGTGACCACGTCTAAGGGGAATGGTTTGGAAGTTCGTGCCCCCTGTATGGGCATCTCAGCATGAGAATATTACCTGATGAAAAGACTGGTGGGGAAGTTGTAAAAAGTTTCTCTTGAAACTTGTGAGTGCAGAGAAATTGAAGTAAATTAACAAAAACTGTAAAAGAAGAAACAGTCGGCAATAAATGTCATAAAACAGATGTTGAAAAGTCACTAAGGAATAGCCAGAGGTACCCAGTACTGAATGCACATCTGAGAGATGGTTTAAATAAGAGCAAGTACATGTAATTAAAAAAAAATTTAAAAAATGTAAGGTCTATCAGCAGAAATAATAATTATAGATAGATGTCATCATCAATTGTTGATGGACTTCATAGATCAGAGAATTAAATACAGTATGTTGAAACAAAATTACATGGACTCCTCTGCTTCTTGTCTGAGTCTACTTGAGCACAATTTCCTTCACAAAACCAAATGACAAGGAGAAACAACCTAATATTTCCTTATTAAAACAAAAAAAACAAATCCAAACATGAACAAAAAAGTTTGAAAAATTAAGATAATACCAAGCATTGGCACCATCAATTATCAGATGATATCTGAATGTCTGTACTAGAACCAGTGGCATCTCCTGTAGGATCACAAAATGAGGTGAGGAAGAACAAAGGAGGGAATGGTGAGTGAACTAAATATCTGTTTATGGGGTTTTCTCTAACAAAGAAGATTGATCAATCCATATAAATGTGTTATTCAGGTATGGTTAGAAAAATATAGATAATAACTTGTAGGAAGCCTATTTATGTTAATTTTCCTCAGAAAAAGAAAGGTTAGGGTAACATTGTCCATTTTTGCTGCTGACATATCTGTTTAGATTTTCTACTTGTTGCAATAGAGTATTGCCATAATACCACGCTGATGGCTGTTCTCACCTGACTTTGCATAAGAATAATGTCATCTAAAACTGCCCACATCTGAGAACACTAGAGAAGCTACTTTCACCTGGAATTTCACAGGCACTGTTGGCACTTGCTCAGTGCAAGTTTGTCATTGTTGGTTTTATAACAGCTTGAACTTTGCACAGATCACTTTGTAACAGAGAAGGGATGGGAAGCGTTAAGCATCCCTAGTTGTGCTTTGATTATAATGCTGTGTTATGACAGTGCTTGTGTTATAATGTTTTTAAACCTGATGTAACTTAGCATTCTCTTCTTTATAAATCACTTTTCCTTATTTACCACCCAATCAGCCCTTCACAAAACCATTTTTATAATGCTTTCAGATAGTAACCAAGCAAGTTTATGTGTAGAAAAATTGTGTCCTATGATGGAAAAACATAGATCCATAGTTTTAGCCTTTGGTTATAGAAAACAAAGACCACAGCCATACACACGCTGTTGCTTTGATACACTGAATGTCCATTTGCTCAACAGTAAGAACTTCACAACCTGTCCCCACATGCAAAAAGGAAACAAACAAAAAACCCCAAATCTCCTCTACAATCTTGTTGGAAGAGAGAAACCAAGAAATGTTGGAAAACATAAATTAAAATTCAACCTCAAGCAATAATATAAGGTTAAGATTAAACATTCATTTCATACTGGATATACATCGTTAATATAAAAAATGCATGCAGCCGTTTCCAAACTAAAGTAACCTGCTCAGCCTTCTGGATTTTTCATCATCTTTAAAGGCCCAGCTGGCCCATGGCTACTGGGCCCAGACACTGAATTGGCAGGTTTAGGATACTGTTCTTTAGGACGAAAATCTTTAGCTAAACCTACCAGTAAACCAAACCCACAACTTAATTTTGCTAGACATTGAAATTAAAAACTGTAACACTCAGGACAACTGTATCTCAGTATTTCTCAGCAGCAGTAAAATATAAAGATTTTAGAATAGGTTCTAAACTTCCAAACTAAAGCATAAAAAAAAGTTTTGTTTGTTTTTGTTCTTTCCCTGGAGGAACAGGGGAAAAAAGGAAACAAACCCCTCAAAAAGGTATTCAGAGCCTCATTAAAAAAGGTGAATCAAGTAACTGAATAGAGCAAACATATCTTCAACAGAAAATCTGAGCGATTTGACTGGTAGATTTAAAAAAAATGCAAGTATGTAAGTATACAGTTATTAATTTATAAATTCATGAATGTATGTCAAATAATACATTCAAATGGAGATATAAGTGAGATAAACAACAATACAATGTCAGAAAAGTAATCTATGCTATTCAGAAATCAGGAGCAAAATTATAATTTCTTCAATTTTTTTTTATTTTTAAAAACTGAAAAAAGAAGTAGCTTGACACCTAGTTTCAGAAACTGCAAGAGAGAAGGTAAACTCAGGACTCAATGTTCTCTCCAGATAAAGAAAGAAGTGTATATTCTGAAGCATATCAAAACTATAACAGGTAATGCGTGATGGTTTTTATGCAGTGAGCTGATTAACAAACAAAAAAGTAGCGATTTACACAGATGCCCTGTCAAACACTACAGGGGAAGCACAGATGGGACACCATCAAGTAGCATAAATGCTTTAGTACTCATTTATAAAATCTGCATAATTCTTCTGAACATCTGAAGGCCTGCAAAAACCCACATTTAAATATAATGATGGAAATACCACCACATATTAAAAGTTGCAAAAATATATGTGTGTGTGTATATAGATGATGATATGGCACTGAGTGGTGTTAAGGTCATGGCTGCTTCATATTCTATGAAGTTTAGGGGAAAAAATCATGGTACAGAGAGAAAAGGGTATCTTGTGGACAAATGCTAAATATTAGGTCATTCTAGCCTCAGCTGAATGAGGCTGAGTACAGATTACTTTTTCCATAAGTCTGTCCAACTTCCAAAGTTTTGGTCACTTGGCACTTTTAGGCTTGTTTCATCTATTTAACTTATTTTGTTTTTTCAAACTCCCCTAGATCACTTTAATTTAATTTCCATGGAGAGTCATCCCTGGATTGTATTTATTTTTGGATCCTTGCTTTTGTTCAAAGAAAAACTTCCTCTCATTTATGATCACAGTTCACTGCATCATCCCAGCTTTTGAAAAAGAGTTTTAGATGGTGAAGTGTAAGATCTTTTTAATTTAATTTTTCCATTTAAGAGCAGTTACTAAAATGTCATCATCATTTAAAAAGAATTACATACCACACTGTGCTACAGCACCAAATATCTGTATCAAGTGTTGCACTGTTCTGAAGTGCATATTTCTCTGTTCCTTCCCTCAATAAGCAGGAGCAAAAATCAAAAGGGTGCAAAAAGCTGCACCAACCCTGGTTTAAAGCAAAATGCACAAAACCTCCCTTTCCATTGTTTTTATAATAAAATTTCTATTTATTGAACATACTTCTGAGCCCTCCAGATTGGCAAAAGTCATCCACATGGAACTATGAAATAAGCCAAGTGTATTTTCTATTTTATTAGAAAACACATTAGTAAAATATCTTGCTTTCTCCTTTGTGAGGGGAGTGAAGTCCTTCTCCTGAGAGGCTTTTTGTTGGTTTGTTTGCTGCTGTTGAATGATCCTTGGCTGTACAGTGGAAAGGGCATTCCTTTAGGACTTTAAAGGCAAAGTAGAAAAAATTACATAAAAGCCTTGCTTGGATTTGATTGATGCACTCTCATATTTGAAGTTCACTCACAGCTTTGTGCTAGAAGACCAGGGTCACTCCATCCAGTCCTCTAATGAGACTGTGCATGAACACTTGCAGCTTTGTAGGCCTTGTTTTAATCAGAGATTGAGAAACACTCCTGACTGATAGTCTTCACGATCAGATCTAAACAGAAAATAACATGCTCGATTTGGCCTCTGAAGGTGGGTTGAGCAAATCTTTGTGATGTATTGGAGCATTTGCTGAGTGCAAGCGCACGTGGTATGGTTCCTATTTCTGTCGGCAAATACAAATTTTTCACTCAGCAGGCATAATCAGAGCTAACTCGAGAGGAGAAATAACAAAAACTCAACAGCCCTTAGCAACTCAGCATGGCATAGAGGGATTTAAGACTTTAGCATTTTATCTCTATCAGTATGAAAATGTATGAGGAAATCTGAACTTTGTGAGTGCAAATAAACACATTTAACACATTATAAACCACCTATTCTACCAATGACTCCTGGGTCTTTTTCTATTTTTACTTTGCCAGCCTCTCTTTTCTGAAGTAATAAAGCTGGTTCATTAATTTCGGTTTAAACTAAAAACAATTTGTTTTGACAGTGTTACTTTAGAGGTAAGGGAGGAAAGTGTGCGCAATCTATTGTTAGCATCTCTAAACTGATAATGGACACAAAATCATATTCTGCATTTCATAATGTTTTGCTTCTCTGCAGCTCCTGTTTAATCCCCTTCCCTTGGCTGAGAGATGAATCCAATCCAGTGTTTGAGGTTGCTGAGGACATGATGACAATAAAAGTGTTAGGTATCCTACCTAAACCCAATTTAGGTAATCACATTCTGTAAAAATAAAATTCACTCTGTAGTTTTAACTAAAAATATTTGCTTTACCTCCTAGGAACTGCTGTGTCAATGCACGTGGTTTACAGTCACTAACACTTCACTATGTGTGAATGTCTGTATGTAAGTGGAGTCTGAAAAGGAAAAGAAGGAATTCTTACTTGGGATAGTAGACCACTAAGGAAATGGAAGAAAAATAAATTCACAAGCTTACATTAACACTGAAAAGCATTTGAAACACTGAAGATTTAACACAGTGGTTCTTTCTCAGCTTGCTTCCCTGTCATCCCTGGGTTACTATATTTGTTTTCTGTATCTGCCTCTATTGTTTAATCTGCATCACTTGCATCTCCTCCATGTGCTGTTTGCCACACTGTGTTAGCCTCTGTCCTTACAGCAAACAAAGCTGTACTCCTGCCTCCTCTGAACACCATCGTAGGACTGGACATCACAAGCTACTGCACTTGCATTTCATCACTGGGTACCCTTTAACACATTCACCTCCTACGAAAATGTACTAAAAAGCGCTTCTTCGCAAGAACAACAGAACAAGTGTGGATTTTGTAGCCAAGCAACTAAATAACAAGAAAAAAGGAAAAATAAAAAGAAAGTGTTTAAGTTGCCCTAAATTTAGAATGACTTCTCTGTTTACTCTAGATTCCCCCTCAAAACACAATTTTTTGGTAAAGATGTACCATGTAAGCTTTGAAGAGGCTGCTCCTATGTGGGGAATTTAGAAATGTAGAATTAGAAATCAAGCTTATAATGGGCATAAAATGACTGAAGAGCCTGAGATAAACTAGTGAATGGATTTGGATGGATCTATAAGTGCAAAACAGTAGATTTCCATTTTGCTGCCAGAATTTGCAAAGACCTTACCTGTTAATACTGATTTGATATCATATGCCAGCCTGTTAAGTTCGCTATTTGTTTTCATTCCAGGTGAGTTTTTTCTGTTACTTTTAGCATGTGATAAACTTTGACTGAGTAGATCTAACTGCTAATCACTTACTCAGAGCTGAAAGCAGCAACCTGTTATGAATCATTCTGTGAGTATTAATAGACAATGAGTTCTTTCACATCTTCTGGTTTAGTTCTTTCTCTCTGATAGTATTCCTTATTTCAATTACAGTGTTTATCTTTTGAAGACAACTAACCCTCCCTCTAATTGCATTATTACTAGAAACACCTTGCTGGTTTTTTTTTCCTTTGTACTCTACAGCTCAATATGAAAAGCAGCATCATTAAATTATGCTGCCTCATGGACCAGAAGGAAAATGTTGTTGCCCAGACTGCAGTTTAGTGCCCACGTCAAGCTGACCAGTGACAGATACGGCAGCCCCATTGTAACTCCTTTGCAGGGTGTTCAAACTGCTGCATTGTATTTTCCAAGGGCAGATGCTGAATTTGAGTGGTGGAGTAGCAAACTCCAGCTGAAGTGCAGAAATTCTCTAAAATGAGGCAGACCACCCATCCAGTCGCAGTGTGGGTATCTAGGGAAAAGCTTATCTGAGGACTCTGCCTAGAGACAGGAGAAGTTCAGGGTGGAGCATGAGATCCAAACCTGCCCTATCATGAGAACAGACCTGCTTTCAACCAGCAAGTCTGCAAACACCGAGATCAGGGGTGTGCTTCCTTGTGAGCCCTTCATTATGTTCATACATTACTTCTGGGAATAAAGGAAGTCTCTGATTTTTTTTCTTTTTTTTTTTTTTTTTTTATATGTGGCAAACACTGCAATTGTCCCATTTACATTAGTTCCTTCTTAAAGAAAAGACCTTCACTAGTCACATCCTCATGGAAAGCAGCTCAATGCCATTTTTTTAGAGAAGCATCAGCTGCATTGAGATTCCTCCTGCAGTTCCCTTCTCATGTCAAGAAGGAGCAATGCTGAGCACAGGCAGAAGCATAGCTCTGCCCTAGGGAGAGTTTTACTAAGGAAATTTAGGGGAAAGGAGCGGTTACCTCTGCTCACCACCAACATAAAGCCAGGCTTCAGCTTATTTGCCTGAGAAACCAAGGCTTTTCAGAACATATCAGATCATGTATCAGTTGTTCAGCATTATATGAAATAAGAAATAAGAATTATGATGTTCTTTTTGTTTAGATAGCTGATACTTGTTTAATGTTTTCCTTTGGAAACAATCATCTCCCCTCTTGGCCTTCTTTTCTAAATTACCTTAGGGCTTGCCTGATTTCTTGGTGGATTTCCAGGTTTTATTGCTTCACTAGCCAGATCTCATTCCCGCCCCCCCCCCCCCAAAAAAAAAATGCTCTTATTAGACCGTCAGTTCACTCAGAGTTGCCATAAATGTAAATATCAATTTACCAAACCCAGCATCTTGTGCCTTTCTAAAGTGTTTGTTGATATACTGATTTACCTTCTTTCACATAATTTTCCTAACATCAATTTCAATTACTGTACTCACATATTATTTTGTTAAATGTTAGACTTATGTTAAATTAAAAAAAAAAAAAAGAATCGTATGGCAAACACCATTAGCAAAAGCAACTGGTTGGAGAGAATTCAGTCTGGCCCTGCACTTTTGAAAAGACTGTAGCTGGTTACTTGAACTACATACATTAGTAAAGTAAAAAGAAGACATCAGAGAGAAGAAAAGGTGAAATCTGGTGAAGCATGGTGGATACTGGTTTTAAAAGAGCTCATTCCACAGTTACTAACCTCTTTGTCTTCTCCCTTTTCCTGAAGTGTATTTACTACTATACATGGTTTTTCCTCAAGTGTCACAAAGAAGCAATACGTGTCTGGCTGAGATAATAAAGGATATGAGAGTAATAAAAAGGTCTTGTCTGAAGAGAAATTAGTGTGCTTGAAAATACAGGGTCAAATTCCCCTATTAATTTCATCAGTGAAGCTTTATTGAAAATCAGTGGGTATACAGTAACAAAACAGAAGAATATGTGTCCTTAAAAGCTGGCTGAGGTCTGTGTGGTGTGTAATCAGTGGACCTGTTCCTCTTTTGAACCCACATGTCATTTTCTAAACTGAAGGAAATTATTGAGACTCATAGTGCTATCGCAAAATGCCCGCCTATAATAATAAAACACATGATATACTAGTATCCCCCAAACTTTTTTCTACACAATCAAAGTACATATGTAAATCAAAGTGAGGTATCCAACTTAGATACAACAATATGATAAGATCAAATTAAATTCGTGGTATTCGTTCTCTTTGAGGGCGGGAACATACTGTTCAGAAAAAAGGCTCATAAAAGTTCAAGACAGAAAATTTAAGAATAATGTGTGAATTGAGTCTTTCTAAGCTCATGAGTTCATTGTTTGCATTTACACTGAAGAGTGATGTTTCAGACCTTTCACGTTTTTGTAATGTACTATAATGATTTTGAGTATAATAAAATAATAGAGATTAATATTCATAAATTTAAATTAAGGCAATGGCTACAAGTTTTCATTGTGTATGTAAAGATCTATATGGGACATGACATAATAACATGTTGTAAATAAATGAATTTATAATTAAAATGTGTTTATTTAAATATAGCAGCATGGTAATATTTTCTATGTATCTGCAGTCCAAGGGGGGCTGTGAGTAGTCACCATGAGGAAAAGCTTTCAGGAGCAAAACCCTAAAACAATAACAGTATCTACCTCTTACGCAGAGCAAACAGAAAGAGGGAAAATAATTTGCAGAGGCTCTTGAAAAATATCATCACCTGTGTTAGGTAACTAGATACAAACACACGCTTACCTAATTTCTGCTTATCTGGTACCTTGCAGCTATAGCAGGAGCATTACTTTCTTTAGTAACTGCAGATGAAATTAGCATCTCGCCCAGAGTAATAAACAATCTGGAAAAGAAACAAAGCATGGTTTATCGTTATATTTTAGTTTGCTTAATTAGGTTATATTTTGGTTCCACATTTGTGGCTTGAACACCTTCCTGTTAGGGCAAAAGCTAGTTTCACTGACCTATGGACAGTGCTAAAGCAGTCACTTGGCCAAGCTGGCTCAGGATGAGGCATCCCATGGCCAAGCAGCTGCAGTACTTACATCCACCTTTCATCATTACCTTGGGACATGGCAGAACATTACTTTAAAAAATAAAAAAGCACTTTCCTGTAATGGGTGTTTGGATGTACAGCCCCACACCCTGAAAACAGCATTTTGGAGACTTTCCTGTACATTTTGTGCTCAGAAAATTCCTGTCTGTGTCTGTGCTATTTTGCATGTACTCAGTGATATATAGAGTCAAAGAAAAGAAAAATAAACCAAAAAACCAAAGACAAAAAAACCCCCACCTGGCAGGTTTTCTAGGCTAGGTATAAGAAATTAACAAATACTATATTGCCCAAATTGGAAGTGGGCACCAGAAAACTTGTGTGTTTGCATAAGCAGAAAATAGACAGTTTAGACTTGTCATTACTTCCTTCAGAAAAGAGATATAATATAAACAAAAAAATGAGTTCTTGAAATGTTTCCATTTCAACAAATAAAAACCTGAAACATTTTAAAATGAAAAGCATTCTTTGTGATGCAATTATAACCAAGGTAGTAAAAATATACAGTAGGTTCATATTTCATTATTACAGTAAAGGATGTACAGGCATCCTATAAGATCCAGCAGGACTCAAAATTAAGGGTATATGAAAGTGCAATACATGAAACACTCACTAAGTCATTAAAACATAGGAAACAGCGGATGAAAAGGAGCATGCTTTCCATTCTTAGACAAGCATCAGTTATACATAACTGCTCTCCAAACACAAATGTTTCTGAATCAAAGAAAGAAAAAAAAAAAAAAAAAGAAAAAGAAAAGCAAAGGTCTAACTGCCATGTAAACTCATTTTAAATGTCATGTCTTATTAGAACCCAATAAGTGGAATGTCTGTTTTCCCCCTTTGGTTGAACCATCAAATTTGTCAAAATTTTATGATAATTCATTCCATCATTCCTCAGACATTTAAATGACAGACAGTCCTTGGGAAAAAAAAAAAAATCCCTGTAATCCTACTCTTCATGTTAAACTGCCTCTGGAGAGGCTTTTAAAATATACCACATCATGGTAGGAGCAGAGCCCTAAACTTCCCAATTCCACTTATGATTTGCTGCCTTTTTGGAAAATGACAATAAATTGGCTCTCTACTATTCTTGACCTCTTGACTTCTGAACCATGGCTGTCCATGCCTTAACTTTGCTTGTTTAAGTCAGCAGCTATCGTATCACTCTGATCCTCTCCCAGAGGGTCTGGAGATTTAAGTCTCCTGAACGGTTAAGCTCCCCCTCTAGTGTTCACTGCTCATCACATTATTCTTCCAAGAAGAAGGGAAGAGACATGTCACTTTATAACTTCTCACAAGGACGGTTTCTACTCATTTATAGCTTAAGAGTTTAATGGCAGTGGCAAGAAGATTAAAAGGTAAATGGAACCCTTTAAATATGTTTTTATTTGGCTTCTTTCAGCTGACTTTGCAAGAACAAACAGAAAATAACAATGAAGATTCTAATTTGAAATTAGTGCAAAATGATGCCTGATCTTTCAAAGAAATATCTAGTGGCATGCAGAGTATCTGAATGTCAGTGTTTAGAAGGCAAAATAGTATAGCATTATCCCTGGGAAAGCATCAGTCTGTACATAGGTAAGTTAACAGCTGAAACCAAGGCGTAAGAATTCTTCATTTAAGTGCTGATTACTAATCAGATTGGGGTAGGGGTTTCTCACATATCTGTTTCCTTACTCAGTCTTGCTAGTGACCTGCAAAAGACATCCTTTATTGCTTAAGGGTCGGTATATTCATATATATGCATGCTCATCAATGATTTGGATTTACTTTCATGAAATGAAATCTAAATGAAAATCAGCTAGTTGTAATAATCAAAATCTGGAAGCCTGAAAGGTTAAAAGTTCAGTCTCTTTGTTAAATGCACCCTTGGACCCGCAGCTAGACACAACCAGAATTTATTGTACTGTGCAAACATGGAAAAAATAAACCCTGGCACTTCAGATGAGGGTACATCAGCATGTCATCTGCAAATCTGAATTGATTTTATTTTTAAATGCACAGGGTTTGAGTTAAACTGATGAATGTAAAAGCTGCCCTCCCTTCAAGTCCCCCCTGTGAATCCCAAACATAAAAAACCCAAACCCTTCATACCATATCATTAAAAATTCAAAGCACAAATGCTGATCTGCAATGGCAAATCTTTTGTTGTCTATTAGTCCAGATAATTTTTCTTAACTGCTATCTACTGTGATTCATTTAAGTAATACTTCTCTTCATATAGTAGCCACTATTTAACTGCACAGAAATTAAAAAAAAAAAAAAAGGTTAGACAAATGTCATGCTAAAAATTGCTGGTTTTGTTTTAGATTTGAAAACATCTATTAAATGATCTAGCAAAATTCTGATGGAGCAATTCCTACTGTTCTAATGATTCTCTGGCAAAAGAAATGCTCTGGAAAATTATGTTGGCTGTGCCAGAATTTTGTTTTAAAAGAAAAAAAAGAAATCATGCCCTGTTTGATAACTTCTACATGGCCTATTTAACTTTTGCCTTTTGAATGTGACTTTCCTTCTTTTCTTTGCTTAATGTTAGATATTGTATCATGTAAAAATTGAAGCAAAAATGTAAAACCTATCTGAGCAAAATGAGATGCTTTAATATATTTAGCATTACTTTTTCCTCACTATATTGTTTCATGAACAATTTCAATACCTGAATTTTTCATTTCAAGTCACATTAAAAACTTTTACTCCCTATTGCAGTGGACATTTCTGCCCTCCCCATGTTTCTGTGAGGTACACACATTAGCAAATGTCTTGTACCTAAAATAAAGGAACATTTCAGAAAATACAATTGGGAATCTTCCAGGCTTGTGGAAGTTGTTTATTCTTCTAGTGCTGCAGCAGAGCTCAGTAATCAGAACATATTTAGACTGGTTAGAGCAGCAAGTTGCAAGTATGTGTGGATTATATCTGTGCTGGGGAATTTCTAGCTGAAGTGGACAGAACTTTTGAAATTCAGCTTAGTGCAATCTCTTTACAAAAGTGCAGTTTCTGAAGTACTATTGAAATAAGCTGTGTAAGTGCAAAGGTAGGGCATGGATTGATTATTTTGGAAGAAAGAGACAGCTAAATATGAAAATATGAATCATCATCTTTAATACCATTTATTCTGGGTACAAGGCACCGTTGGACAGAGAGCTGAAATATAATGAGCATTGACTAATGAGGGCATTGAATCATCCTTAAAGCAAAGACTGATGCCTTCCTTACACGTAGACCACTCCATGTTGTATGCAAGAGTGAGTATCTAAATGACATGCACTTCAGAACCCTGGCACTGCGATGGTAGTACCTATCCTGTCCTGCTGTCCTCTAGTTGATGTCCTGGAAAATAATATACTGGGGAGGCTGACGAGAAGATTGCTTGGTGTCGAGTTGGGTAGTACTCCCAAAGCAGTAGTAGATGATGGCAGATGATCAGCTATGCTGTGATAGGGTTGGCCTAATTCACAGAGCAAGGAGACAAGTCAGATGAGAAACCCAACCCAAGGCAGGAAGTAAATAGAGCTCAAATTGTAACTCAGAATCTTTATCATTTTCTAAATGGTTCGTCTGGCAAGAAATCAGCTGCTGTGTGAAGAGGAGCAGGGTGCAGAGGAGCCTTTCAGGAAGGGGTAGGCAGAAAGAGAGGAAATAAGATAGCTATGCTATCCACCACACAAACTGCCATGTGAAGGAGTCAGCATAGAGGAATGGATACAGAATTTTAGTAAAGCCTTTTGCTCCTGAATTCTGATTCCTTCAACAATAAAAGTCATAATAAAGACAGATAAAGATTGTTTCCGACATCTAAGACTAAAAGATGGCACATGCTTCAAAACATGTATTAAAAATGGTATTGACTGGAAGTGTAGTCATAAAATGAGTAAGAGAAAGGTTAAAAATTAGGAAGGAAAAAGGAAATTTCTCTATCATTCTCCTAGACAATCAAACTGCTTAAAAAAAAAAATTAAAGGCGATAACAATAAAACTGATAAGCTGTTCTTCATAAAAAATACATAACATCTTATTAATCAACCATATTTATTGTTACAGAAAATTATGTCTTAAATATGTTTAAAATGGCAATTTAACATACTTCTGAATTTAAAAAAAACACTAGAGGTAATACTAAGGTTACTGTTATAAATCCAACATAATATTAGAAGAACAATTCTTCCCTTAATAATTTACTGTGTTTGCAAGGTATCCCATCTCCTGCAGAAAATATTTGATCATCATTTGAAAAAATATAGACATTGAACATGAATTAGAACTTTGTTTTCTATGCTGTCCATGTAGCTTTAAAACAAAACAAAACAAAACAAAAAGATAGCATAGACATCTACCTGGAAAAACTTTACACATCAAATCTGTACCTAAAGAAATCATATGTGATTGGACAACACTTGCCTCTTTCAACAAATAAAACCTGCTAAGTATTTGAATAAGCTTCAGTTCTCTTAAATTCTCTTCTGTCTTAACACCTGGAATATTTATATGGTATAGATATCTGCCTGTAACCCTTATAGGACTGTATCTGTGTTAAATCTGCTGTATCTGAAGTTTATATACAAGTTCATTTGGTACCCAGAAAATATTTCCTTCTTCACTAATTTCTCAAGTGTAGCTTATATAACTGCATTATATTGTTGTAAACTCAGGAATAAACCATCCTGTTGTAACTTCAATTAAATCAAAACTATCTCTGGCTTGTTTATGACAGTGATGGGACAGAATGCTGATGTTCTTTGAACTCTCTTCTTACCTATTTAAAATATGTTTTAGGATATTGCTTCATTACTATTTATCCATCTGTCTTCTACATTTTTTAAATTTAAGACTGCATAACAAAAGCAATTGCTTAATTTCTTTATTTCTTTCCTTGGAGATTCTAAGGGAAATTGTTTGATATGCTGATAGGCTGTTTATTTAATTTGGTGACAGAGTTTATGCATGTGCATGTTCATTATATGTGGGAAGGAATTATTTCTGGAGACAAAACTTCTGAGTCCAGCTCTGCAGTCAGTTTTGTGTTCTTTCTTATTTCTTGCAAGAGTTCATTCCATAATCGAGGCTGAGCTTGTGAAGCAAGTGACTTTCTTATGTGGCTCTTAAGCATCCCTCCTGTTAGTCAACACTTGCACTGAACTGCTGCCATGAAAGGTCATGGAAAGAAAGCCAGTCTCTCGGATATCAAACACCAAACCCTTGGAGGGATATGAGCAGTGGGCCAGAGGCCTTGAACCAGGCACTGCCATCAGTACAAAGCCAATACGAAAGGCAGAGCACTTAAAGTAGCACTGGCTATTAAGCAAACTGGTTGACAGACTTTTTTTGGTGGGGCATATATGTATATACACACACTCTTTGCACAGTTACTAGCTGGTGCTTTTTCAGGGTGTGTGTTTTCATACTTAGATATAATGAGCAGCAGTAATACTGTCTTATACTTTTCTTCCTCTTTAATTTTGTTAGCAAGTAAATGCTGATCAAGCTGATACACATAAGCACCAAAGCTATGCAATTTTCATTAACACAAACATTCTCAGCTGCAGACAATGCTATCATTTTAACAGTTCTTTCTCTGGAAATTCACTTTTTTCACTTCTTTTTCTTTTTTTTTTTTCCCTTTTTTTCTTTTTTTTTTTTCTTTTTTTTTCTGGTGGATCTTATCTACGTGCTTCTTCAGAGAATCAATCAAAACTCCTTTTCCTAGTGCAAATCAATCAATCAATTTCTCATGCCTGACATTGCCTGTTATGTACTAAAGAATCACAAAGCACCCATTTGGATTTCCTTAACAATATGTTTACCTTCCTTTTAACAGAGAGAGAGTGCCAAATACTTTAGAGGACAAATATGCAGACATTTATGTTACTAGCTTCTAAAAACTGTCCCCCGTCTATTACCTGATTTCTGGTATCAGGCCTGCCTTTAAAAGACCCACCTTTTTTACCTTGAAATACATAGTGCTGGCTGGAAAAAATTAAACTGTACAGAGCTATCACATTTTCTATACCTTACAACAATACCACAGTTATTCAGAGAAAGAACTCCCTGGACTCCGATCATTTATGATCAGATTCAGGCTATACCTCTGATGGGTAGTGTAGAAGGAACAGTTTTCAAGTAATTGCCTCCTCTTCTTTTTGCACCATTTAAAGGAAAAATAGCTTTTTCTGCTTTGCAAGGGTGCCCGACACCCAAAGGAAGGTGATGGAAAGGAAATGGCTGATGAACCTCTAGTGGCCCTCCTCCTCCAAGTTTGGGTTTGGCTGGTGAATTGAAAGGAATGGTATGCAAAGAGTTTAACCTGTGGTTGTGACTGACTTATGTTGGTCTCTGCTCTGACTCTGTTCCTTAAGAAGGGTTGAATTTTTCAGTTTTCTAAAACTAAATGATTTATCATTACTATTAGTCATCTTATATATACAGTTAAGGTCTGTTATTTTCAGGTTAGAGGATTTGACTGGCAAAGAAAATGTAAGATATAGCACTTGTCTATAATTCCTCATGCAGTCTTCTGCTTGTGAAATTAGTAGCAGGTAGACTATGCATCTCCAAAATTATGTCTTGTTGTGTTCTTGCACACATAGAGCATTCATGACTCTGAAAATGCTAAAGGGCAAAATGTCCCAATGAATACGTTCCAAACTCAAACATACTCCAAACTCAAACATACTGTAATTTGGAGACAATTTTGAGAAATTGTTTTGTTCCGTGAATGGAAATGAAGTGGTTACTGCACCTTCCTTTTTTTTTTTTTTTTTTTTGGTTTTGTTTCGACCTTTCTGCTACCTGTCCCTTTGAAGAGTTAATAGATAAGGCTAAGAAAAATACAGATGCTGAATTTAAAGCAGATATTTTCCAGCTACCACATACTAAAGAAATTGCCTTTTAGGTTTTTTTTGGAATTGCTTTTAAGTTTAGAACGCATATTTAGTGTCTGTTAAAAGTGCTGGATTGACAGCCACTGAGCCACTGTTCAGTAGCACAGGCCGCAGAAATGAAAGTTTTCTTGCATTACTTCTTTAGATGGGTTTTAACCTTTCTGAAGATGATCTGCCTCTGAGTTGAAAACAGAATTGCATCCTCTACATCCATTCAGTACCTAAGCCTTCTCTGCAAGGTGACAGTAACTTTACTGGGTAATTTGAAAAACATAGATAACCATATTTCATGTTGATTATGGAGCAGTCACTAACAGTCATGACTTTTAGTTGACTAAATAACATAGCTGTGCTTTAACAAAAAGTTTAAATGTGTCTTTACTTAATATACTGAATGCATCCAAAAGTAATGTTTCACATTATTGAAATGAATGATCTTTTAACTTATATCTTATGGCTTCTGATTCTCAGAGGCAAATGATGATTGTATAGTACAATTCATTTATGGGTAAGAGTTAAAGTATCATTAAGCTGATGTGATGGTTTTTCTGTGTTGGACAGAGTTGTCCTCTTTTAGGAGAAAGCTACAGCACTCCAAATGCTTCTTTGTATTATGTCTGCTGTGAAGAGGCCAGGTGAAGGTTGAACAACGCAAAGAAGCCCTCACAACTTTTGCTCAATCATTCTCAAGTACAGGACTTGTAGATGGTTGCAGACATAAAAGTCTATGTGAGTACAGCGCCTACTTCCTGGAATTAGATACACTGATATTTGTCAAAACTGGAGAGAAAAAAAACCCAGAAATATTGAATACAGTGGTTTTAACTTCCATGTTCTATTATGTAGGAGTGACTAAATTGCATAGAGCAGAAATGCACAAGGAACATTTTTTTAAGTGCTCCATATTCTTTAAACTTCTTAGTAATGGAGTTACCAACAAAAGTAAGTAATTCTCAGTATGCTTTTAAACTATCCTGAGTTTTTCAGAACAGTTCAGTCTCCTAAGAAGTAATATTATTCAACTTTTCTTATGCAGTTGTGTTTATGTTGAGATAAGGGGAGCCATGTTCCCATAGCCAAAGATCAATATGGAGAATGTGGAGAACTTCCAGACTATATTAAAAATCCTGAAAAATATCTGCTTTTCTGTTAAGAATGCTAAGTAGTGAATGCAGGAAGGGCAGCTGTGATATTTACCTAAGTCTGTGCACATTTTTTATGAATTTAAATCACAGAACTCTTAGAATATTCAAATACCACCAAAATAGATACTGACTTGGCTTCATGCAGTATAAGACAAACTGAAGACGTTCTAATGATGCCGCAAAATTAACAATGTTTTATAATGATGCTTAAAATACTTTACCCCTTATCACCAAAAGACTTACCATCTTACCAAGGAGGAGACTGAATCTGCCATTAGTGCCCAAAATATTTCACAGGGTAGAAGGACAGGGGAACACTATCTGTTGGCTGTTATCTTCCTATGTCTTCTGCATGTTGCAAGATTTTTGATAACTTTCATTCCATGTAACAGTAGTACATGTTACATGGCTTTGCATAGTAGATAATTTTAAAAGTAAGATACTACACTGGAATAAACTGAAATGTTTTTTTCTGACTTCAACAATTAATCCTTTAATAAAAAATAATAATAAAAAAGATGTCCTGAGAAAATTTTACACACCCATCTTATTCTTGTGACCAGGAAAATTTTCACAACAGCATTTTAACAGCTGCAAGGTTGGGTTGGCTGCTCTAAAAACTGAGATGATATTCTGCAGGCAATATTTTAATTTGATTTGATCCATTCTGATTTACACCAGATGTAGTCTGTCCCATCTACAGTTTAAAATGACTTAGCACCCTGCATTACAAAGTAACACAAAGGTACCTGTGATTCTCATGTGTAGAGACAGTTTGGTAAAACCAGACCAGAATCCGTCTGCTTTGAATCAGCCTTAGCCATAGCAGGATGCTGAACACCGAGGGCATAATATTACTGGGCTGCACTGTATGGAAGAGACATATTAATACAAACAAAGGGCATGAAACAGCAAAGGTATTTTACTCTGATTTAATGTCTCAAGGATCAACACAGCAGTCAGAGAGCTTAGACCATGTAGGGGACAGGATATCCCCTATAATGTGTTATAAAGGTGAGCATAAGAGGCACACGCCTCTTCCCGAGCTGTAGCCACCGTAGCCCTTTCTTAAGGTGCTGGACATCCTTGAAGGCTAGACAAACTTTTTCTGCTTGAAAAAAGTTTAGAAGATTGCAGAGCATACTCCAAAGCCTTGAAGATAGAAGATGGCGATCATGCTGCCTATAAGATATTACTGGCCTTAAGGTTAATTCTTAATTAATTCTTAATTAAGACTTTAAGGCTACTGTTTTTGCAAGCTTTTCTAATGTGCTTTCTGTCCATAATTTCAGAAGGGGATTTGGTAGTGGGCATCTTGGTTTTGAGTCACAGAACTGAAAGATTTGGAGTCTGTTTTTAAATGTTCACAATGTCTGCAAAAATCAAGCTGTGGCTGGCAGTGTTTTACAATCAGGCCTAACGAGGGACAAATTGGATGTTCAAAATCCAAGTGGGTATTTGGCCCTCAGTATATGAATGTTCTGGAGAAAATGTTGTCAGGACATGTAGCTCCTGTATTATTTCTTCCATCCAGTTTCAGAACAACACAATACCACCACTGTTAACACTACCTCTGTTGTGATTGCACTTGGCCACTTAGAAAAATTGAAGATACAAAACTTGACCTACAAGACACACCAGAAATCACGGAAAAGAATAGGGAATGATGACTCCTGGCACTTGATATTACATCTACTAGCTACCTCCATCAACTTGTAATTACATTTTGTCCAATATAATTCCAAAACTTCAAAAGCAAACTGCTAAAACTTCTGCTATAATTCAGCACTGAAACCACCTGTTAACCCTCATTTATCTGTATTATTGTCCCTGAACAGAGACAGCATTTTCCATGTGTGTATTTGTCTAGCCTCTCCTCCATGAAGAGTACAGGGTTGAAATCTTGGCCCCACTGAAACCTAGTTCTGTGCCATCTTGAGACCAGGATTAAGGACCTCTGAGAAGAATGGCAACAATACATTCTGATAGGATGAATTAAGAGAAGAATAAAAAAAAAGATGGAATAACAATGACAGCATTTTCAAAGAAAAGCTTAGTTGACAGTTCTTTGCAGTAAGCAAATTACTTTGTTTTCTAAGAGTTTTGTAGAAAGACCAATAAAATACTGCAGATAATGTCGGAACACAGTTGAGAAATAAAGTTACCATCCCTACCATGCTCATTCACTTGCTGATTAGGAAATCTAAAGGAGTAGGAATTTTAGGCGGTACAAAACAAGCATGCACATTTATCTTCTATAATATCACACCAGCTGAATATTATTTTCTTGAACTGCTCACTAGACAGTGAGGGTCACAATTGCTCGTTCTACTCAATGCTGATCATTACACAAAAAAGACCACAAATGAAGAACACTGCTGGCTTCTAAACTTGGGGAGTGGGAGGATGACTTTCATTTGATGTATCTTTAAAATTTTCCTGGGAAAACCAGTAATTTATATTAAATGAGAGAAGGTGATTTCAATGAACTCCTTGGACCATTTATTGCCTTGATGTTCCCCAAAATGCTTTTTGTCATTCCACTATGTGATTTGTGTACTACACTGCTGAGATTCTTCACTTTTATACTGTTAATACACTGAAAATGACTCAAAAAATTGTCATAAGGACAAAATTTCATAAATATGGAGTCCATTCTGAAGTCAACATAAGTGCAAAACCAGTAACTTGAAATAAACAGAACTGCACAAGAAACATGGATGTAAAGTACAGGTGAATTTTAAGGTCAATTTATGTTTAAATTAGAATCAAATAACCATTAAAATCATTTACAGAAGACATCTGGGCATTGAAACTGGATTGCATAAGAAAATTGTTCTTCTTTTCTTGGACTCAGCATTAATACAGTTGCTGTTCCTACATTACTTCTGAAGATTGCCTTTTGTATTGTAATGGAATTGTTGTGCAAATATGGCTTACTACATAAAATTAGAGCTGTTATACTGTCTCTTATGGTTTTATGCTAATCTATAAGGAGGTTTACTATGTCCACACTAGTTGTAGCAGCTTCTGCCCTCTGCTGCCCCATGGTCTGTTTTGCTGTTGCTATACTCCATGCAGGCTGGCACCAAGAACAAATGCTGCTTCTGCGACTGAAAGGGAAGTACATAAATATATATGCGTGTGTGTATATATGTATATGTATGTATATATATATAATGTACATGAAAATATATGTGTGTATGTCATTTATGCATCTTAAATTTAATAAAATAAATATCACAGAATGGTGGTCAATATGTTTTTAAAAGGAGTCTTGTACTGTGCAGAACATTATGTGAGGGTGGCCCAAAAGGACATCCAGAAACAGATACTCAGTCTCTACATACATATAATAAAACTACTAAAAGGCATGTAAAAAGTAATTTTCTAAAATAAATTCCAGGGTTGAGAGAAAAGGGAACTTACAATAATTATTCCTGTTTTTCAGCAGTGGAGATTTATTTCTATCCTTATCAGTAAAGCAAATTTGAAACAAACTGGTTTTGCTCACTCTGTCTGTTCTTATAGAAGAAGACATCACCTGAAATCATCAGATTAAAAAAAAATATGTACTAAGATGCTTAAAGTGTAAAAGAAAATTCAGCAATTCAGCAAGATCTGAACTGTTCTTTAGATTTATTATTATTCAATATGATGAAGTATTTTATCAGGATCTACATAAACAGAGTCTGATGGATACTGCTTGTCAGACTGAATTATTAAAAATAATAATTAAAAATAAAGTTTTAGCAGAAGGGAAAAAAGGAAACCGATGGATATTTCCACCTATTCTGCTTGTGATCAAAACCAGTATGTTTTCTGTATTTAAAATTAGCATTATGAGAAAAGCAGTTCAGCTGTACAGACTTGTCTGTTGGTACATGACTGGAAAAAATATCCTATTTAAAATGACACTTTAGTGTTGAATTACAGCCATTTCAGTGTGACTACTATGCAATCTTATTCTGTTTATCAGTGTAAAATGTTTTTCTAGCTTATCAAAAATCATATTTTCCTTTTTCTGGTTCATTTATCAGCAGAAATAACAGATAAGCCAAACTGCAAACAAAATCTGTGTCCACTGGTTAAACATTAGAAAACAGTGGTTTGTTTTTTGGGTTTTTTTTAGGAAGAAATCACCTATATATACCCCTATTGTAATTGATTTGCAGTTTATGCATTATCCCCATGTATGTAACCACTTGCGCAGAAATAAGGAAACTCCATGGGTGTCTATATTAAGCCAAAATATTCTATGAGGAAGTATATCACACCACATGTCAGCATAAAATATTATGATCCACATGTTCAACAGCTGGCAGTTTTGGAATGACAGGAACACTGGAAACCAACCAAAGATAGGAGTGATGTTCCAATATGTTTTTTGTCAATCGATATATCATCACGTTTGAAGCTTTATACTAATCTCCTTAAGTTGCTTGTAGAACAACATACACATATAATCACTTTTGCCTGTACCAACATGAAGCAACAATACGTTAAACTCCTATTCATTCAGAGAGAGCCAGAGTCAATAATAAGTCCTTATTTCAGCAGAAGCAGGAGCGGAAACAAAAGGACTTAATGAAATGATCTGTTTACAAAATGCTAAGTGGGGTTCTCTCAGAAAACTGCATTAAACCCAATTCTGTTTTTTAATGCAGCTTGGAAATCTGTCTACTGAAGCTCTGCCTTGTCTTCGCAAACACAGAGACACAACTTTTCAAAAAACCCCACCAAAACAAAATCTGAAGGAAAAACCTCACATATAACTCCCCCCACTCCAGCTTTGCTATGGCTCTCTACATAGCCCAGAAGAGATAAATCAAAGCCTGAACTGTAACCTTAAACTTATATACTTGTTAAATGACTTTTTTACAGTCTGTTATTGCTAGAAATTGGATTGCTTTTAAACTAATGTTGTCTGGCGGGCAAAAGTGAGTGAAACCGCAAAGCCTGGAGGAACACTAATTACTTGTTTTAATTAGCAGCAACTTTCACTGGAGTATAATCTCCCTACAGGCCACTTTTCGGTAGGTGTGTTAAAAAAAAAAAATAATAAAAAAAGATGTAGAAACAAACCAGTAATCTCTTCTTTGCCCCTCAATGAGAGCTGTGCTCTTTCACCAGCGCAGGCATGGGGTTTAGTGCAAGTGGCTCACCCTGGGGGGAGCAGGGCCTACATGCGGGCTGCTCCACTCAGAGACCTTTAGCAATCAGCCACACAATGCGGCTCCTTATTTTATGCTGCTACATCATAAAAGTGCTCCTTTTGTTACATTTCCCCCCTTGAAAGGGCCTTAATCCCTTTCTTTTCAGGCTGGGCTGCAGTGAATTCCTCAGGGACATCCCACTCGCCACAAGGGCTGCAATGGCCTACTCGGGAAGCGTCGGCCAAGCTTTCAGCCCTTTTTTAATTTTTTTTTTAATTTTTTTATTTCCCTGCCGCCACTCTCTGGAGAACATTAAATTGCACTTGTCATTCCCCTCACCACAGGGGTAACCCCCTTAATGATCACAGAGAGAGAGAGATTCCTTCACTCCCGCCTATGACACCATTTTGCTGCCGAGAGGCATCTCCCCGGCCTGGAAATCAAACATGGCTTCCAGCAGGTGGACAGTGCTGAAGGTCACGGGCTGAGAAATGGGGAGGCTACAGGGAACTCGGCTTCCCACAGCAAATTAAGTCATCTGTGAAACCTTTTTCATTTACCGAGAACTGGATTTATGACCGCTTTTAAGGCCCGAAAGCGCTTGAATACAGATGTTCCTCATCGAGAGTACATGGGCTTGCGTGGCTGCACGACAGACCCAGATCATTATTATTATTATTGTTAATAACAGGTGATGTAAATTTCAAAGCAGAAGAAAAGAAAGTGTGCTTCTGTTTTGTATATTGCTAAAAAAAGGGGCTAGGAAAAATACTAATGTCTTAGTTAAACATTGTCTGGAGTCATTAGAAAATGCTAAAGCCCATTGCAAATGTAAATAGATGCTGAATACATATCGAAGCCAATATAATGATCCTCCTCATTTCATTAACGTGTAAAAAAAGTTTGGCTATTAAGAAGGAAAAAAAGAATGTCCTCATCACTGATTTGCGTTACTTTACATCAAGCAGACTAAGCTCAGAACAATATGACATCTTCAGAGCATGTGTCGCTAAACTGTAGAGCTCTGCCAACTTTTGTCCAGTGTCTGGAGAAGATACTTCTGAAATCTGGACTTTTTCATCTATAGTTTATTTTTCCTCTTAGAAAAAATGCAGAAACTTTACCTGCAACAAAAGGAAAAATATTTCTCAGTTAAATGTTTATATATATGTACCACCCCTTGTTAACTGGAATTTTAGAGGGATAACATAGAAAAATGTTCCCCAATGATGAACATGCTTTTGTGTATATATACATACATGTATGTACACATACGTGCATGCTTTTGGGACATTACTGAAACCAGTCTATAATGTCAAATTTGCTCACGTGCATCATGACGTGAATCTATCAATGAACTACAGAGAGCACAGGAAGAGTCTGTTTCCAGAAACACAGGTTACAGATGCTGGAGTGACATCTGCCACCTTCTGATCAAAGTATTCATATTTTGGTCTTAATTAATCTGATGTAATGATACAGAAAATTAAAAAAAAAAAGACGGTTTTAACTGCTGCTTTTTATTTGCTTTGGAGTCTACCTTACAAAGCTGCAAACCTGTACTTTTAGTATCTTTATGTAAAAATGTTTTGCAGCATTATCCTTTTGTTACATTTTGTCATGGACAGGCAGGATTGCCACATTTCATAATATATTCCAAAATGCACTTTGTAGTATATTTCAGACATGAAAGTAAATAGCTCCTTTTGTAAAACAAAACAAAACAAAACACCCTCCATGCCCAGAAGCAAAAATCCCCACAAGCTAGGAAAAAGAAAAATAAAAATCACAAGGGCAGAAAGCAGAAAGCACCATGGAAAAGCCCTGGACAGTATCACACAATGGATTCTTATTTGTGGCATTTTTCCCTAAGAAGGAAAAGCCATTCCTCACTAAATAACCTTTTTACCATCGGGAGGGAAAAAAGAGAGATACAAGTAGAAAGATATTCACTGAGCAAATTAAAGCAGCTCTCTAGCCATCGTGCATCCACGCAACCAGCCTGCGTCCGGAGTGAGAGATGAGAGGCAGTTGCGGATAATAAGAAAAGGAGAATTATAAACGCTGGGGGAAAAAAAAAAATAAAAATAAAAATTCGGGTTTCTTTGCCCCCACCCCTTGGAGGCCTGGGGCCGGGACGGTTTCTGGCTGGGTCTGGCGGTGTTTTTTACCACGGTAGGCATGTGCTGGATTTCATTTTCTTTTTCTCTGCCTCCCTGTGCTAGCTCCAGCGAGCTGGTTGCCTGGAAGGCCGAGACTGAGGGAAGGAGAGATTTGAATGAAAAAAGTAAACATTACCAACAAAGACTATAATTGAAAGGGGCTTTGTGAACAAGGGGTGTTGTCGGAGAGCAGAATGGGCGAGGGTGGGGCTGCCTGGGGCTCTTTGTCTCCGCGCACACTGGAGCTGCCTGTTGTGCTGCATTGTACTAGGCAGGAATTTACCATCTCACAAGCAGGCTAATAGCTACCTCCACAAACAAATCGAACTATAAAGCTTAAATATTTATAGCTATTTATGACTCCATTTTAATAATTAGTGGCCACCTCCACTTTCGAGGCCTAGTTTTTTTCTTTTTTCTCTCCTCCCTCCTCCTTTCTCTCTCTCTCTCTTTTTTTTTTTTTTTTTTTAATGGAGTGTACTAATTGCTTGTTAGGTTGCAGAGCACCACTTCTGAAGCTGTTCTGTGGATGCTCTGCCACCCAGAAACGACTGAGGAAAAATAGCTCTACAACAGTTATTTGTAGTATTTACGATCCAGCAATGATTTAGAACCACAATTTCAGATTCCTTCCTTGGACAGTTAGAAATCTTTTTGGCTTTTGTTTAGGTTTCCCACAAAATTGGTTTTTATCATGAATTTGGTGTCACTTGATGCGCGCAGAACAGAAACACAGAAAATATAAATGGGAAAGAAAAGAAGAAAAGTGAGGCTTAGAGTGCTTAGAAGCTTTGGTGATTGCTGCTAGCTAACTACTTGGCTGTGTTTGAAGCAGTTTGTGCAAAGAAGTACAGCTGAACCTGGTGCATCCTGTGTAACCATCCTGATGCTAAATGATACTAAACGAGGCTTGGAGATAATATCAGGAATAACTTTAATTGCATCCTTTTTAATCTAATCTGAATACATACAGGATCTACACAGAGATTTAAATACAGAACATACCTATAAAATCTCCTTGATTGCATAACCTCAAGCTGCTGCTTGAATTCAGTTATT
Source organism: Falco cherrug (assembly GCF_023634085.1). Classification (NCBI taxonomy): domain Eukaryota; kingdom Metazoa; phylum Chordata; class Aves; order Falconiformes; family Falconidae; genus Falco; species Falco cherrug. Next base: position 79,425,378 of record NC_073720.1, read on the forward strand.
AAATTTCTTTACATTTTTAAGGTTTTACATGCGTATCAATACAATTAAGCCAATGAAAACTTACCATGTAATAAATAAAGCAAAATATGCACTAAAAATCTCCTTGAAAAACCTTGCTTTATATTTTAAAACTATTTACCAACTCTGTCACAACGGTTTTCTATTTGCCCAGCTGCTGAGGTATAGTTTTGTTTCCTGACCTTCTTACCACTACGGTGAAGGCAATAATAGTATTTTTGTTAATACATGTTGTTTTTTATCATAATGCCCTCATAACTCTGGGGTAATTCTCACAGCTCAAAATCAGTCCTTAAGAAAATAGGAGATTGGTTAGAAGGATGCAGGGAAGTTTTCAGTTCATGAAAGAGGACATTTCTTTTTGTTTGTACCTTTTTTAAGGTCCGATCCAATACTTGTTGCAGGAAATGGAAAGATCCCAAGTGGCTTCATTGGGATTTAAGTAAATCAATGAATCCTCTCTTCTTTATACAACAGCTACACCTCAAGAAAAGTTGTGATAATTACCCTGTGAGATCAGAACACAGCTCTGTATTTGTAAGCAAAATCAGTGTGGAGCGTGCAGAGACATGGATTTGCTGCGTGAGCAGTAGGTTCAATGATTTCTCGTCTGAGGTGTAGTGTGCTCAAATGGTCATATGTTTGAAGGGTCAGTCTCTGAAGCCTCCTACAAACTATGGTAAGTGCTGGGTATGTGTGGAAAGACATTTTTAATCCAAGTGAGGAAAGTGATTTGTTTCATAGAAAAGTACTAATAACCACTTCCCGTGCTTCTATGCAAATGTTTACATCTACATCTAGTAATGTCTTTACTCCATCTGAGATAGCTGTCAGGAAAAGAAGGTGATCGCTTGGTCTGCAGTCCACAGTGGTAGCAATGAGTTATTTAAATGTTGTTTACTTACTAGTTACCGGTATTGGATACATTCAGAACAATTCTTAGTTCTATGTTTCTGCTGACCTCTTCCCTTTCCCCCCATTCTTAAAATTACAAGAGGCAACGCATGGCAACCAAAAGAAGATACTACATACATACTTATTGTTTATGAGATGTTGTGAAGAGTAAGTGTAAAACCACGTGATTTTATCCGTTATCTTTTGGAAGTTAATATCAAGAAATATTCAATTCTAAATGGAAGAGTAACAAAAAAGAAAAGCATACTAAAACTTGTTCCATAAAATACACTCATATTATGCCAAATTCAGTATTCTTCTAAAAGTTATATAACTCTATAGACAGAAGAATTTGCTGTGTGAAGTTACAGCCTCTGTTATTCCTGAAATTAGAAAACATGTTGATTATGGTCCACTGTGTACTTGAAATCTACAAAGGCCTAGTACATTTTTTCAAGTGCTTGCACAGTTTCTTGTCACCCGCTGTATGAATTTCAGAATTTTCTTGAGTATTGCCTATATTTCCTCAAACAAGAGTAAAATAATCATCCTTCAGGTGAAGTTTTGTACCATCTGTGATGTTTTTCTCTTATCGACCAAAGTTTCTTTCCTCTTACTATCAGGACTTGCGAAATCCAGAGACCAGACTATTTGAGAGGGAGTTGGATCCAATACTTATCAATCATTGGGACAGGCTTTAATTATAAAGTGTTTAAATAAAGTTAGTTGCTGATCAAATCTGTCGTAATGACTGATAGGAATTGTAGTCCACTCACTCATAGACAGCTATTGGGGTCATTAGGACTCTGGAGGCTACTACCTTGCAAGAACATAAAATAGAATTCAGGTTGTGAAAGGTAATATCCTTCAAGTTTGCGTCTCTCTAATCTGGAGCCTTTGAGAATTAAAAATTGCATATTTCATTTACGGTGGCCCTGGAGAAATGATGGCCTCACAGGTTTCTCATGACCTTCAGGCAGTATGAGTACCCTACATATTTGTCTTTTCATTTTGGAAGGTGAAACAAGAAGACATAACTAATTGCAGGGTTCACAGGCTGGTAGGTGGTGGCTCTCTATACAAAATTTCAAACTGTTGAGGGTGCCACAGGTTCCACCCTTCACAATCTAAACACAGAGAAAATCCTTATCACTGTGGACAAACATGAATCACAGATATAGAATATATTTTTTGGGATGTGAGGTTCTAAGCTCAGAGGATGAAGAAATCTCTTCCATTGCAAAAAGAAGACAAATTACCCCGTTAATAGTGGAACTAATTGAGCATGGTTTCTTAAGCAATTTGATAGGTTCTTCTACCACAGTAATTACCCCTGCCCCCCTCCTGTTCCCAGTAAGATGATGACTTTAGGAGCTAATTCTCACCTACCTACCAGCTTGGCAACAAGAACATCGCAGGGATTCAAGCAATGGGAGCACTGATCCTGCATGTGCCTACCGACTGGGCAGCCACAGTCTGATAGCTCTGCTAACTGATAAACTTGTACTTGGTCTGTCTTCCGTATCCAGTCGCTAATTTTCAGGAAACCTGCAGGAATGGAGTTATTTTTTAATCTTTTGTGAATGTGTGAAATTTCTCTGAATTCTATTGAAACTGGCCAACTGGTCAAAAATTACTAAAGGGGAAATAACAGGCAGACAGATGGATGACACAGCCTTATTTCCCTGGAAACCAGGCTGTGTCTTCAAATCCCAAGTACTGTTGCTGCAGTTACTTCCTCACATGTGTAAAATGTGTTTGTTAGTGACCTTCGCAGAGTTCGACTAAGCGGCTTTGATGATACATAGTAAAACAAGATTTTCAGTGACTAGCAAGAAAATTAATTTTCTCATTCTGAATGACTACCTGTTGAATGATGCTTCAAGCATATCTGTAGAATGTAGATTCTTGCTTCTAAATATAGCAGGATTTTTTTGACTTAAATAGTTGTCTTGGAACAAGAGGCTTGTCTTCTACCTTTTGCTCACCCACCTCTTCACTTATGAGCAATATTAAACCCATTTGCCTGCCTGTCAGCTTGTCACACACAAGTTTACATCTATACTCCTGCACTTAATCTGTACCTACAGCCCTTACGCACAAAATGCTTTCATAGAACTGATTTGTAAAAAAAGACCACCTTACTCTCTCCTCAAGATCAATATTTGTCATAAGGCTTATAAGAGATCAGCTGACTACTCTGCCAGTTCTCTTCAAGGAACAGACAGCTCTTTCTTCTTCTGTAAAACAATTCCCATGCAGATCTAAGAGTAGTGAACTGTGTATATTAAATATCATCTTTTTTTCTGCAGCTCTGGGCTGCAGGCTTTTCATGGCTGAGATTGCTCCTATCAGCTTCCTCCTCCTCCTCTTTAAAATCTTAAATATTGTGTATTGGCTGTCATGGTGGAGCTTCTATCCTGTGTAAGGTTCTTAGGTCTGGTGGTATCATGTGAAACAAAATAGAACAGATTTCTTGTTTCTATTCAACTGGAAATTACTGTGTTGCCAGGAAAAGCCCATTCAGCGGTTTATCTGAAACCTCCATTTCCAGTATTATTTGAAGATAATAACAGGAAAAAAAGTAGTATGAGGACGAAAAAGAAATTATTCCTAATTTAACCGAAAACTGAAAAGTTTGTCTATAGCTAGTAATTCCGGACTATTACTAGGCTTTGTAAATGAAATAGACTGTTCTACAAGTATGTTTTACTGATGGAAGGAACCCCACTGAACCCTGTGAGCAGTGGGAAAGGGATTTGGCTCAGGGGCTTTTGTGAGCTCTAGTTAAGGAGTGAGTGATAAAAAGGATGAGTTCATTTTAAGAGTGAACTTGAAAATATTCTACAGAGGTGTAACATTCACACGCTGGAGTAAATATCACACAGCATCTTTTGCTTCTGAAACCTAACTGCTGTCATAATGACCATCTGCTGGCTGTAGGTTTCTAACATTCCCTGACCTATGACATTTATGACAAATTACGCACCAAAGTGCTAGAGACGGCTTGTTAAAATGAAGCCTGAGGCCCACAAGTTCTCAACCCCTTTTGTCTTTAAAAGCATGGGTTAAATGGGAACAAGAAGTAGTTTGGACAGAAAACAGACATGGCAATGGCTAAAAGGAAATGAAATCCTAATCCTCTAACCCTTTGACTTTTGCAGCTTGCTGCACAGCAATGTGCTTTCAACCATTAAACTACCTTAACCTTCTGAAGAGCCAAATCAGTTCAAATTGACTGAAAATTTGCACATCATCACACAAGCCTTGATTGATTCCTATTTGAAAATTGTATGGAAGACAAGCATTTAATGCAGTATTTTTAACCAACAAAATATGTTTCACAGTCACCTCCAGTGCACAGTATAATTGGTGTCATATAAAAGCAATGTGAAGAAACACTTTTCAAAGTCACAAAGTTAGTCCTAGCTGTAAAACACACTGGTGTCAGATTTAGACAGATCTATAGAGTTTCTTCAGGGCTAGCTAACATGTACAGGAATTTAAAAAATATTTTCATTCTTTTTAACTCATTCTGTGCTGCATTCACCAGCTCATCCTGTTGTGTTTGCTCTGGGTTTTTAGCTTAAAGACAACAGAACCTCAAGTCTTGTTTCAAAATGTTTCTTCTATGTTAAAAAAAAAAACAACCAACAGAATTATGGACCTTACTTTATAAAAGAAAGCTTATTTCAAAGTGAAAAGGGAAAATTGTAATATTTTAGCTAATCATAGCAAAGCCTCTCAAGTTCTAGCTAATGCTACAAAATAATTATCAGAAATCCAATAAAAAAAAAAAAAGCTACACACATTATATTCATAACATTAATACACTATGCATCATAATGGCAAAAGAGTAAAATAG